>NW_010972621.1:910411-946422 GCF_000737465.1 Haliaeetus leucocephalus
GCCACGGACTTGTCCGCCCGGCCGAGGAGAGCCAGCCGCCGCCTGCGAGCCTGGCTCCTGGGCAGGGGAGGACAGGGTGAAAGAAAGACAAACTAAACGCCAAACAACCCCCAGCGTCTGCGCCTGCCTGGTTTTTATTTTTGTTCTTTAATTATTTCGGGAAAAAAAAATTGACTGTGTTTTCGGCAATTCGTGCCGCGTGTGGAGTTCTTTTCCGCACACCCCTGACAAACAAAGGAAAAGGGGGAGGGGGACCGCGTTTCGCAGAAGACATGCGTTCAGTCAGGAAGAGGTGGACTGTGTGCACGATAAGTCTCCTCCTCATCTTTTATAAGACGAAAGAAATAGCGCGGACCGAGGAGCGCCAGGAGGCACCTCTCGCCGGGTAATTGCGGGGCGCCGCGCCGGGAGGGCTCCCCGAGGGGGTGGCGGGGGGGATGTTGCTGCCTGAGGTCCTCTACGCGGCCCCACCCGGGTCTTCAGGCCCCCCCGGCGACCCCCGGGCCGAGACCCGCTCCCCTGCGGTGCCACTGCAACTTGGCGCTCTCGCTGGGGAGATCGCGTTCGGGGCGGGGGTACCGCTGCGGGACGGGTTACGAGCGGGTCTGGCTGGCGGAGCTCAGCGGCTGCGGGCTGGGGGCGAGCGGGACGGGGACGGAGGTTGCCCGCTGCCGGGGCTGCGGCTGGTGCTGCTGCCCCCCAGCCCCAGTAGTAGGGCGCGCCGGGGAAGTTGAGCTGGCCGCGGCTGCTCCCCGAGGGCCGGCGTGGCTGGAGGTGGCGGCGGCAGCCGTCGGAGTGCGTTGTGCCTCCTGTCCTGCTTTGGGAGCCCTTCAGAGGCGAGCGTGCCGGCGTGGCTGGTGGCTGCGGGTGGCCACTGCCTCCGTCCTTGAAGTTTGCCCGGGAGCTGTGTTTAACTTCGGTGCTCTTTGGGGATGCTTGCTCTGAGAGTGTGTGGGACATCCCCCTTAGCTCCCGAGGCTGCTCCGCTGGAAACTCTGGTTCCTTGCTGAGACCCTCTGTTGCGTATTTTCGCTCTCCTGCCTGTCTTAGGTTCAGAATAAAAGGCGAAAAGTCCCTTGCCATTTTTCTGTTGGCACCTCAGCTTTCTCTTTGTCGTGCATTGTGTTTGTGTACGTGCATGCCTGTATTCCTCATTTTTCTCTCAACTTGCAGCAATCCTGTCAAGATGTTGGGTTTTCAACCAAGCCTGTTTCTCCTTCGAGGGGTATAATTTTTTGTTTTAACAGGAGGGGTACGTAAATTCCGTGGTAGCTTAGTGAGATCAGCAAAGGCGGGGAAGGGGCTCACGCTTTCTGTTTGCTTGTGCCAATGGAGTTGGGGGGAGATGCATTCACAGCAGATTTTCATGCTTTGGTGTAAACTGTTGCCTTAATTTGAGGAGGAGGCGTAAGGAGGTTGTAAGTGCCTATAGGGGCCTGTAGGAAGCTGGGGCAATTACAACCTACTTAGCCCCCCCTACGACCTCACGGTCCCCAGAGTTAAAGGCAGAAAGTGCATCCTTCTTTGCCGGCCCTTGCCCAGGCAGGCCGATGTGGGAGCAGGGCACAGGCAGCTGGGCACAGCTGGCCAGCAGTGGCCCCAGCACCTCCCGGGAGCAGGGGGTGGCCTCTCCTGTGTGTGTGCGCGTGGTTAATGATGTGATGTTTGCTTCAGTTGGTATTAAAGATTTGCTGGTAACTTTCCCTCTCGCCTGGGTGCCAGACCAGTTTCTGCCGCGATGCTGTGGTATCTGCCTACTTAGGAGATGTACAGAAGTGTAAAATTTTGGGGTTGTAGGTGTGCAAAAATACATGTGAAAACAAATGATTCAGAAATTAGTCACTAGGTAGAATCCATATGTATTTGCAAAAAAAGCCTCCTCCAGCTTATGATGCATTGTTTGACACCATTTAAAAGGTACTAAAATGAACTGAAGATTTAATATTAAATGAAAGAAAGTAAATGTATTTAGCCATAAATATTTATGTCCTTAACAACACTTTAAAAATATAGATGTAATGTACTTCTGCCAGGTCATTTACTGGTATCTCTACTTCTTTGATATCAGTGAGGCTTCTTGTGCAGTATGTTGCTACTCACTTTGGTTAAGGATATTGGAATATAGTTTCTTTTCCCAGCCTGTTATCCCATCCATTACTGTATGAAGCAGGGGAAGAAAACCTTAAGTGTACTGCTAGTGTCTGCTGCCACTGTTGATGTTATACTTGCCTTTCTCCTGAAGGAAGGGCTCATGCCATTTGGTTATTTGTGACTGGCCACATGGGCAAGCAAAGTCAGTTTTCCATGGGATGTTTTACTTCCAGAAGTACCAGTAATGCAGAACTGTGAATGTACGAGGTGGCCCATTTTTATGGCTATTAGTGACACTGCAGGTAAATCCCAGATGTTCCAAAATGGACTATGTGCAATTCCAAAGTATGTGATAAACCTTAAATCAGCTGTGTTCTCGTAGCAGAGTTTGCTAGGACAGTAAGTGTGAAAGCATGCCCTTCTTTATCTAGACAGTAATATCTCTTTGAAGATTAAGCAAGTGATGAGACACATATTATGGGTAATGCAGTGTTTCTTAAACAGTGTTATCTTCTACTGATACAGAATATGCTTGAGGACAGTTATTTGTATTTAATGAACTGTCTTCAGGTTGGTCTGGTTGGTCACCAAGGCAAGATAATTCAGAGTGAAGGTTCACACTGTCATCCACAAGTTGCTGTCACAGCGGCAACTGTTTCATTTACATCAGAGAGGATTTGCAGTGATTCTAGAAGGTACAAAGTAGCCCAAATTTATTTCACAGTTTTTACACAGTGAAGAATTTTCTGGAGTAAATTTAGCTTTTTATGTGTTAGTTTATGTAATATTACTGTAAGTGCAAATTAAATAAAACAATACCAATAAAAGGGAGAGGAGCATGTAAGTGAACATATTTGTGTTTATAGTAGAACTTTAACACAGAGTGCCTAGGACCTTCTTTTAGCTCATGTGAACATAATTTAACATTATTTTACTGTACAATCTATATAGCTCACTGCAGATGTAAATTGTGAATATGGAAGGCAACCGCATTTCAAATGCTATGGTGCTTTAGGTGTTGGCAGCATATTTTGTTGTTAAGTTTTGTCAGCTGTGTCACTGTTAAAGTGTCTAATGGGTAACATTTAACCCAGCATAAAGTGGAGAGGTCTCTGAAGTACTTTTAGACTAAGTACTTTACCTGGATGTATTTTGGTAGTTTTCCTTTAGATGCATGCACGCTATGCATCTAGAAAATATATATAGGAAATTATATGTAATAAATATATTTACAACCATTATGGAAAATTTTTAGGGAATTTTTTAGGGAATTTTAAAATAGAAAAAAGTATTAATTACATTCTGGTTATTGAATTTAGGGATTTCTGCAGCATCCTCCCATGCCCTCAAGTTAGCATGATTGGGATAATTTACATACAGATCTTGTACCTACACGATTGCTTGAAGTTGCAGGTTTTTCAGTAGGTGGCAGTCTTACCTCTGAGTCAGTCAGTGCCAGGTCAGTGCTGCAGCGTGTTGGCATAGAGGGATGAGGGAGGGAGAGCGGTACTAGTGATGCTGGGTTGTTCTTGATGAAGTGTGCAATACTGGTTTGTTACAGGAGCTTTTGCAATCATAGCACTTTTTGCAAATGACTACATGTTACCAGCTCTGTTAATTTAGCTTAATTAATGTCCCATTGCAGGTTAGTTGAGTTTAGTCTGCTATATAATTTACCAAATATTAATAATTTTTATATATATATATATTTACATGTGTGTGTATATATACACAGCAGTAATGTTGCTGTAGCTCTTAGTGAGGGCCAGGATCCAATTGTTTTAAGAACTTAAGGCCACAGGAGAACAAGAGTCAGTGATTCCCTAGAAAGCTTACAGTCTCACATCTTTTCCATTTTGTTTGTTGAATGGCTAGTGGTCAAAAGCTCTGTTTAACTTCACTTAGCTTGTATTGTCATTGGCAGTGTTTCAGAGCACACTTAATTAACAGATAAAGAGATTTCTGTATATTACTGTTATATATACTGCTGAGATACAAGACATTCTACATGGTAGAATGTTATATCCAACAACTTTGATATATTTATGATTAACAGCTATGTTTGAACTCGGCTGAATGTTGCTCTCGCACCTAAATGGGAACAGTATGGAAGAGAATGGAAACATACGGAGATAAAAACACATTTTAGACCTAATGCCTTAAGTTGTCCTTGTAGTATTTTAGCTTCTCTGTCACATTTGTGTGACTTATTGGCTAATATTGCAACTGGTAACATTATGATACCTCATGAGATGTTCAGTGGTCATCACCCACAGCTTAGAGTATTTTTTTATTTTTTTAAGGTTACCTTATCAAAATTTATGAACATGATAAGATTGATGAAGAGGGTAAGACAACTGGCGTTGTTTGGACGTGTGCATACAAAAGTTTGAGGACATCTTGAGGAAATTCTGTTTTTTGTATGCCATTAAACTCCAGAATTCCATGCATGAAAGTCTTTTAGTATCAGTAGGAGGCAAAGGGAGTCTATTAGGCCGTTGTTGTAGAACATGAGCAGTTGCTGGGCGAAGGCTTGAAAGTTAACAATTAGTAGTTAGTCCTGGAATTTTGGAACATAGAAGTGCAGATCTTGCCTCGCAAACATACTGAAGTTTGGTCCAGGTTCACAATTTGGAGCTTGTGATTTTTGTTAAGTCTATTTCATTACAAATATAAACATATTTAAGCTCTTAAATTGCATATTCAGGTATTAGATATAGGTGTCCTATAGATTTCTCACAGGTACAGTTTATTTGCCTTGGCAAGCAGAGAGATAATTGCTTCTTTTTGTTGTGAATAAAAGGCAATATCACTGTTGCTTGTAATGTAAATTACTTAAAGCTAGAGTTAACCTTGATGTAATTGTGTCTTTTCTATATTGCATTGCAGAGATGGTGAACTGAGTTTAAGTAGATCAATGATCAATAGCTCTGATAAGATAATTCGAAAGGGTGGCTCCTCAATCTTCCAGCATGCTGTAGAAGGTTGGAAAATCAATTCTTCTTTGGTACTGGAAATAAGGTGAGTGTCTTAAAAAGCAGTTCATTTCATATTACCCATAATTCTTTACATTTCATGCTGCCTATAATTCTTCTGGTCTGGAAAACAGTAATTTGATTTATAGTTGCAGGTGGATGTTTTATAACTGTACATATTTAGGGTTCAGTGTTAAATACAACAAAATTACGTTAGACTCCAAAGTCAAGTCATCCTTCATAAGAATAAATAAAATGTTTTCATCTGGCTGTGTCAATCAGACCCATGCAGTCAGTATCTACATTATGCATGTCCACATTTGAGCTGGTTGTCTAGAACTCTCTTGCAGTTAGTGGTGAGAAACTGGCACTTTCAGGACATGTTTTCCTCTCATCCTAAAGGTCTGAAATAGAACAGGTGGCAAGTACCCTGAACTAATTTTTCTCCCTTAACTACAAAGGGAGCTTAGGCAGACAACTTAGAGGTAGGAGTCAAGAGCTAGGACATCAGGTGCTCGAATCAAACCTTGTCTGTGGCAAGTCCAAGTCACAAGTCAGATGTTGACAATACCCATATCTTACACAGTTTTCTTTCCTGAAATCAGAGAGGCTAAAAAGAGCCTTAGGCTCATGCTGATGGGGGAAACACAGCAGCAGAGTTACAGTGAGTGATAGTTCTAATGTGTCTTAGTAATTACAGTAGGTCTGCTCACCTTGGGGCCTGAGAGAAGAGAAATCAGAAGCCTCTTAGGGTGTTGTATTGACATTGTGTCTTCCCTGTCTTAATCAGGAAGATGGCCAGTGAGAAGCTTATGGAGCATGGGTTGGCAGTGTGGAGGGCTAGGAGTGTCACAAAATTATAGAAAATAACTATTTTTAGCAGCAATCACATAGCAGAGTGGGCTTCATTTTCTGAATATTAAGATTTTGAATAGGAATTTGATCTAATTAAAATGTGGTTTCTATGTCATTTCCCTTTCTGCCTTTTTGTTTGTAATTAAAGGACAGCTTACAAAATCCCTAAACAGGCAGTGTTTCCACGTATGAAAGCATGGCTTCTCTGAATGAGTAGCTTAGGGGTTTTTTTAATGACTGCTATTTTATGTCCCTAATTCTAAAACATGCAGAAGATACGAGTAGCTCAGAAACGTACAAAGCTGTAGTAAAGGATTGATGTTCTGGAAGTCTTGCGCTATAACGAACATAGTGCAGCCCCGCTGCGAAAGCTGAGGAAGAGCGTCAGGGATGGAAAGTGGCAGGATTTGGGTAAGCAGCATATTAGTACTCTGGAGCCTGTAGCTGTGTCTCAGCTGCCTGGCAATTGCTCTGTGGAGTCCCCACTCCCTGAGTGCCTATACTAAGGGACCCTCACGCACTGGGCTGCTCCGTAGGCACCTGAGTTTCCTACTGGTGAGGACCTGGTGGTCGCCCTAAAATGCAGCTGAGTTGCAGCTCAGGAATGGAATTTCTTCCAGGACCATCTGTTCAGATGCAGCCTGTTTGACCAGTGTAGTTGTTCCATAAAGGCTAAGTTCTGCTCCAACGTAGTCTAGGAAAGGTAAACAGATTTTCTGTATCAGTAACAGTATTTAAAATTTATTTGCATATAGTTGACGATTTAAGTTGGAGAAATATTGAGTAACTTCAGCAGAATACTGTTGAAATTTCAGATTATGCTTCTGACAATTAGTAGAAAATAGCACACTGTTTTACTTGTGAAGTAAACTGGTTTGGACGCCATTGAATGACTGTAAGTAGAGACAGATAACTCTTTTCAGCTATTTTTTTGAAAAATTGTCATCTTTCAGAACCATTTAAAACCAATACACCTCGCTGCTCAAGCCAAACAACTAACAAGTAAAACAATTGTAATAAATTTTTGATTATAATTAAGAGATACAATTAAGCTTGGGTTATGCTCATTTTTTACCTGTTTAAAAAGTAAAAGACATCATTCAGACAAAGCGGTAAAACAGCAGAGAATGCTGTAGATTTTTTTTAAGCCTGTCATGACGTGTATCATCTCAATCTACTGAAATCATGAGTTTCAACATCAGTTTTTTCCTTAGTGTTGGCTGGGGTGGGAAGTTCTCTCATTTTAGAAATCGCTGATGTGGTCTTAAGAATCATGATGTGATTATGTGGTGGTTTTTAAAAATTGTACAGTGAAGGATGTTTTTTGTCTCAGTAGTACAGGGAAGAAAAAACATGTGTTTTCTACACCGGTTTAAGCAGTAAAAGTTCCACTTTATCAGTGTAAAGATTTTCTGTACAGGAGAGAGCATCAAGCTGAGGTTATTTAGATGTCCACATTGCTAGTCTTGTTTTGAGATGAAATGGCTACCATCATGAACACCAGGGCAGAGAGCAGGTGTTTTCACTGAAACGGTGAAAGATTTTAGATTAATGTGACTTAGGGCTAAAATTTGACATAAACTACATGAAAGGAATTACTGCTACCAGCCAGTCATTTCTTTCCAGAAGTCCTCTTTGGTAATGTGCATAGCACATTCAGTTATGGTACTCAGCGGTGAGGGAGGGAAGTTTGCCATGCTTTTCCCTGAAGAAGCCACATGCAGCCACTTGTGATATGTGTTCCCTTCCGATGCTGACTAAACAATGTGCATTCTTCTTTCACTTTTACAGGCTGCTTGCTGTATACCTTTCTTCCCTGTCACAGCAGTAAGAAGCATCTTAGCTGTAAATATTTTCACACTTATGGACCTATAAGGACTAACTTCAGATGTGTCTAGCAATCTCCTAGAGTGTTCTCATGGTTAAACTAACTGTTCAGCCCTCCAAAGTACATTACATGCACTGTGTAGACCGTGAAGATGATTCATACTCTATTATTGCAACTGTTAGTGTGAACACTGGTGGTCTTGTGGTGTGAGGTTGACCATAGCAAATAATGGTAAGAGAAAAACAAAAAAAAAATAGTGCCTGTTGAATAATGTATAAAAAGTTATCAGTTCTTAGCAGTGGAGAAATAATTTGTGAAACCATTAGTGTACAGCAGAAAGGCATTTCATAAAACTTATAATCACCCATAAATGTCAGCTACTTTTGTGTCTTACATCAGCTTGACACCCACATTTGCAATTTTGAAATGTAGAAATTATTTGTTAGTGAGTTTTGCTTTGTATGAGGACTGTTGATCAGTGGTGTGTCTGGACCTGGTTGGCTGGCAGCTCGAATATATTATGCTTTCCTATTTGCTTTGTTGACCATGGGCATCATCTCTGGCCATCTTATTTTTGCTCAGGTTAGTGACCAGTCTGTCAGCCTCAAAGGTGCTATGAATTCTTGGCAAGACCAGGCTCAGATAGGAGTCAGTGAGTGAAAAAGCTCCTTTATCAGGACTCAGTGGGAGGGTGAAAAGCTTCCGCTGCGTTTCTGGTGTCACAAGATACTTTCTGGGACTTTGCAGCCAGAAGAGGCAGTCTAGAGAGCGTAGCAGCTCTTTTGGGAGGGCAGCAGCCCTCTGGAGATGTTAAACAAGCGTTGGAAGAAAGAGCTAGGCTTTCTGTGATTGAGGTGGAAATGATGGGTATTATTAATTAGTTGAGACTGTAGCAAATTTACAGTCTTGCCAGTCATGATTTCTAGTGGGAGAGTGGTTTTTCCAGCTGATGTTACCTTCTGATTGCTGACAACTTCTTTGAAAAATAATTGGTAATTCCTGTGCCTAAGGGAAGAAGACTGCTTGCTTGGCTCCCCTTCTGTCTGAATGATTTCAGCCTTGAAGAAGAGAGAGAATCCACCACCTGCAAGGTTTTGTGTCTTAAGTCCTTTCTAGTCTCTGTAGCAGTGTGAAGGCTTTCCAGTTATGGAAATTAGGAAATTTCAGTTGTATTGAAGGCCGTACTTTCAGAAAGGAGAGATGTGGCTGAGACGGTACAAACCTGTCTGGGGAAGAGTTACACACAGGACTGATGCCAGCATGATCTGTGACCTCTGTGAAATGAACTACAGTCTGAGGTCTCAGTGTGTGACTTTCTTCCTCCACTTATTTTTGATTAAATGTGGGCGTTTATGTTGGAAGAAGCAGATGAAGGTTTTGAATTGCAGGAAGGCAAAATGGAAAAGAAAAAAAAAGTGTTGAGGATGTATTTATCTCTTTGCAATGTAACAGACAAGCTGATGAGTGGAAATTTCCTGTCAGAAAAGTGTGAGAACTTGTAAGATGTTAACAGCATCATATTAAAAAAAAAAAAAAAAAAAAAAAAGTGCAACTTCCTCCTTAGAAGGGTTCAGGTTATTATGATTGTTTATCTTTCAAGTTAATATGAAACAGCTATGGTAAGTCCTTGAAGTACAAGCAGTAAATACTGAACTGGCAATGGAGGTGTACAATTGCTCTGAAGCTTTTGGATCAACATTTTGGGGTCAGTTGCACTGTTGCCTTCAGATCTTTTGTGTCTCTTAAGACTGCAGACGGGGGCTCTCTAGTCTGCTTTAGTCATAACAAAGCTTAAGGGTTTTTTGCCTCCTTAGACCCTTGCCTCAACTGAAAATCAGTGTTCACTGTCAATTGGGATGATTAACTCCTTTGACTCCTTTCTTTTGGCTCTATCTTGCTTAACTTCATGCAAAGCTGGCACATGGCTGGCCTTCATATGATAAGCAGTAGTTGAGTCACGCGCTATTTAAAAGCCCTCTTTTCCTTTTGCATGCCCACTGAAGATTAGTGCCCAATTAGTACCTGCTTCAGCTACTGAAGTGACCCTTCTGGTCAAGGGAAAGTGAGGTCCCCTGACAAGCATGGGAGGGACTGGAATGGGGACAGAGCCAGACAGCAACTTCTGGTAATATGGCACTTCTGTTTGTGTGGTCCTCCATGGGCAGGGCAATGCCAGGAACATTTCCATGGTTAGGTGCAGTTAGGCATCTTTTTAACAAATCCAAATCAGGGATTGGACAAGTCCCCTTCCAATCCAAACTATTCTATGATTCTAAATGCTGCGTTCCTTGAAGAGGTTTTCTTAAAACTCCCTTTCACCCAGGCTCAAGCCAAACCCAACACAGGTGCATATACTCACAGTCTCCACTGCCTCTTCAGGAGGCCAACAGATGCTGTAGCTGTAGCCATCTACAAGGGCAGGCTGTGACCTCCTGTTGCCTCACAGTTTGTATTTGGTTTGTCTTTTTGTTTTTTTAATTAAAACAATTTAGCTGGCAAAAAGAATGCTTTACCTAGGTCGTAGTCCTTGGTGATTTCAAAGGCTGAGAGCTGCCTTCTGCCTTCCAACTGGGGAATGCAAAGCGGAGTCAGAACTTGATAAGGGTTAGAAAATCAAGTTGTTTAAAGACCTGTGTGAATCAGTCAGAGCAAGTCTGCAGGAGAGCAACAAGAGGGGTCATCTACAACACACAACCTGTCCATTTAAAAAAAAAAAAGGTTAAAAAAAAAGTTGGATGGCTTCTTAGTCTGAGGTAAATGAAGGCTATTGCCAAGAGTAAAGAATAGTCTGTCTTCCACCGGCAAGGTGTAAGGAACAAGAACAGTTCTTTAGTTGCTGTGGGAAAGATCTGAGCTAGCACAAGGAATATTGTGCTGCCAGTAAGGCTAGGGAAGCACTGACACAGACTGCATGGGGAGTTTGCTGAGTCCCCACCACAGGAGGTTGTTAGGAATATATTAGATAAACATAGGCTGGGGGTGATGTAGATAAAGACACATCTTCAGCGGGGGCAGAATGTGGACTAGGTAATCACTTAGTCCATCTCTGTTTCCAATAATGTGGTTGCTGGTGAGCTAGCCCACCTTCCTGGATACTGAGGATGCACTTAGGGACTTCCCCTCATGGCTGGGGTCCAGACAAGTCCAGATGCCCCAGCAGTGAGGATTTCTGGCACTGCCTCGCTCGAAAGGAATGATTTTCCTGGGAAAAGTGTTGGAGGTCATATTTTGGTATTCTTGACAATGTCTAAAAATAGAAATTTATTTGTAATCTTAAAAGTCAAATGTTGGAGTGATTTATTTTCTTTCCTTAATCCACAGAATTCTGGGGCAGATGAGGGAGAGTTTGCCATTATGTAATAGTTGTGTAGTACAAAGACTACAGTGCAAAATAAAACCAGAAAAATGCACTTAAGTAAAAAAATGTCACCATGTTGCCTCAGATCAGTACATATTTATATCATTTGGAAAGTTGTTCAGAGACAATGCTGTCTGTTACATGCACTTTATCAGATAACTGGGAGTTGTAGTAGGTATTTAAGTATTATGAACATCTGTTTCTGGTTATCAAAGAAAAACCCTAGGTCAACCACAGATTGTGACACCATGTTTCTCTGAGTCCTGTAAACATGTTGCAAACAGCTGCTTGGCTTCAAATAAAAGCAAGCCACATCTGCCTCACCTGCCCACAAAGGGCTCAGGCCACACCCCAGATACAGTTTTCATCAAAACAAAACTTGAAGACCACCTCAAATAAAACAGTTTATTTACACATTTTAGCTTAAGGTTGCAGTACACCTTTACTTCAAGGTTTGACTGAAAATCATGCTGTTTTTTTCCTTCCTCTAACTGAGCTTACTTTTGAATTGTATATGCAGCTGGATGTGTATTAGCACTTTTAAAAAATTTTGTCATGTCTGTTTAATCAGAATAACCTTGTTGCGCTATTGTCAGTGCTCTTTGTGGGACAGAACAGAGGTTTAAAAAAGTTATTATTAACCAGCATCAAGACTGACAGACACTCATGTATGTACTTTTCTGTACATGTATGTACTCAGTTTTTGTAATATTCCGTAGTAAATTTTTTTTCTCTTAGCACTTATACGGAAATGGGAAGTACTACTATCCCCATGGTACAGATGAGTCAGTAGCACAGAGGAACTTAAAACAATAGCATATACTCTGCATTCTTAATCATCTTTCTTTCAGTATTAAAAGATATCTGGATACAGTCAGATGAATCAATTAAAATATTTTAATGTTAGCATTATTAAACATCTCTTATACAATGATTCTTATGTGTACTGTAATACCTGTGCATACATTTAATTGAATAGGCTACTGACAACTTCAGATAAGAAAAGGTTTTAAAACATGTGAGAAGATGGTAAGATTCAGTGACTTTTGCCCATCTCAAAATTTTATTGAAAAATAAATTTCTTGGACATTTTGGAAATTTCAGCTCTGTTAATTAAGTGGTTGATTATCTGAATCTAATTCAGGTCCACTTGAAACTCGTTGGAGGACTTCTATAAGCATATGTAAGCACATAGATAAATAAGCTTTGACTGTAAGTAACCAAATTAATAATGGAAGCCAAGGCACATTTATTTTTTTGGCACTGTTTGCATAACTTCACTGCCTTCCTCTTACATTTTGCAATAATGCGCAAGATACACAGTCCATGCATAAATGTTGCTAGTTGTTTGCTAACAGAAACAGTATTAGGCCCATTCGTTCTAGGTGTCAGGGTGGGTGCTGATTACTAAAGTGAATCTTCTGGTGATCACATGATTATTTTTAGTCAGAGCCCTAGGTTTTTGTACATTTCACGATTTCTTTTGCTCTTTGAGACTCAGTAGTGGTCACCACTTCTCACATCAGAGTGCGTGTGAAGTGAGTCTCTGGATGACTTGGCTGATGTTATTGATAATTTTTGATGCATTCATCTTATCCTTTACAGCTACAGCTCTGATAGCTCTGTTTTTATGTAATGAAGAATTTAAGTCATTTTTGATACTGCTAGATTGGGCAATTCCTTCTTCCTTGCTCTTTTTCATTTTGTAGCAATTCATATATCTGTTGCAGAGTACCCACAAAATGAAGCTTACCAAACCCACAGAGATTTTGAGTCCATTCAACTTACGGGCTGAAGTGGAGTCTTCATCTTCCTTTTACGGATACACCTTGCTTGGCCTTACCAAAATCTTTAGATACTCAGGATTTTAACATTGTCTATCCTGCCCCATTATTCTGAGTGCCTCATATGCCTCAGCACAAGCTGTCTTTGCTCTGATGCTGCTTTATTCATACACGATAGCTGTAACAGACAGCCCACGACACTCTTTCCTTTTTTTTTTTTTTTTTTTTTGGTCTTATTTTAAAAAATGAGAGGAAACACTTGACAAGGATATTTTTATCATGTTTCACTTCCCCAATGGCTTTTAAGGTCAGTTCCAGGGTGACTATTTTGTGTCACTGCTTGCAAGGTTCAGACATTCTTCCCTCTTGAGGCAGTGACAGAAGATCTGGCTGGCAAGCATGGTGTTCCTATAGTTCATACTTTTTCACTTTTGGGGGATTATTTCCCCTTTATGCCTCTGAGTGGGTGTTGCAACTGCTAGAGTAGCATCTCTAGTTATCTTTTCCTGTTTTGATCTGCTCTAAGGAAGTTCTGATCTGAAAACTTACTACGTAAAAATAGCATTCTCTTACTCAACGAAATGTCTATTCTGTTTTAAATTCCACCTTACCTGCTGACAGCAGTAGAAAACATGAAGTTATTATTTTTCTTCTTGTCTTGTTAGAGTTGCAGAGGCTAAAGTTTCTATGCCAGTTAACACACAGTTAACACCCTGCCCCAGCTCAGCACTCCCTGTCTGTTCCATAAGTGTACTGTACTTAAGTATGTGCTCAAATTCAGATGTGATCTTTATGCTTTTTCACATGCTTTGCAGAGCAGGGATGGACACAAGCTTGTAAGGCTTTGCTTATTTGCAATCCTGAGCTACCAGTGGCTCCTGCAGCTCTGGCCTGGAGTCCTTTCCAGCTTTTTATACCAGGGATAAGTGTGTACTGAAAACTGCTTGGCACTGCCAGTGCGGGTATCAGTCATTACATAGCTGCAGTCATTAGTGTCTTTTTTGAACTTATGTATTGAGAGTGTGTCAGTTTTTAGACCGTGCCCCCTCCCCCATAAGCAGGTACAACTACCATGACTTAACTTACTCAGCTGACATTCAAGCAGTTATTCTTCACCTGTCACTTGCTGTGGACTGCTAGTATATGACTGTTGAATTATCATAGTTCACCTGACCCATGGTAGCATGTTAAATCCTCATATCTTGGTCATATGTGTCTGAACCCAGCTAATGTTTAAACAATTAATTGCAGAGAAGCAAGATGAAAGATTGGACTAACCTGATTTAAAGCAATGGTAAAGTTTGTAAGTGTTTCTGTGAGTTCAGCTGACAGCTTGACTGCAGTAGTTTAATTTGCAGTATGTTTTTAAGCTGATTTTGTTTAAATTGGTCCAAAAGGCTGTGGATATTCTTATTTCAAGTAAATTAGGATAACTTTGGCTGAGATTCATTTAATTAGGAGCCAGTTTATGCTAAAGTGAATATGTTATTCTTACGGTGAAACAAGAATATGTAAGAAAACACAGCCATTCCTGAACCAAGCTGATCTGTGAGAGATGAGATCATAGTGAAGCATTTATTTCCTAAATCATAAATACCTGATATATTTAACTATGTTTCTATGAAAACAAACTGCTCTGGTCCTTTTCAAATATGTGTTTAAACCAAAGTTTTGTAAAATAGTCAAAACCAGCATGCCTTCTAATTTCCAGAGTTATCTTCCCTTGGTCTCTCCGTGCTTTTGTCTGTAGGAAGTCATTAAGTCACTGTAGTATTTGCATGTTATATTGTAACCAAAGTTTGAACTCTGTCCTAACGGCTTTGCTCTAACTCCATCCCAGAGCATGGGAAATGACCTTCGTCTGTCTGACGCTATCTACCCTCTGCTTTATGTAGTATGCTCTGTATAATTTGTATTACTATCAGATAAACTCCATGTGAGCAGTGAGTGTTGGGTTTTATCTGTATGTTTTTCTGTCAACTCAGAAAGAACATTCTTCGATTCTTGGATGCTGAAAGAGATGTCTCAGTGGTCAAAAGCAGCTTCAAGCCAGGAGATGTAATCCATTATGTACTGGACAGACGTCGCACCCTAAACATTTCTCAGGATTTGCACAGTCTTCTCCCTGAAGTTTCCCCAATGAAGAATCGCCGATTTAAAACCTGTGCAGTTGTTGGGAATTCTGGCATCCTTCTGGACAGCGGATGTGGAAAAGAGATTGATAGCCATGACTTTGTAATAAGGTGAGTTGTCATCTGCTGTTGAAGATACAGCCCGCTATGTTTCTTGGAGAAAAGTGGGGAGAAGTGTTTTAATCTGCGATATAGATTTCAGGCATTATCTGCAATTAATCTGCAACAGTATCCTTCACTGTGTGATTCCCCAAATTTAAATACATGCCCATATTGTTGACAAGAAGATTATTTTTACAGTGAAAATAAAACAAGGGGCCAGAGGAGAGAGGTTTGTGCTACTTATTTTTGCTGTTCATTGGTTTTATTCCAGACAAAATAAATATTCTTATGGAGGCCTTGGTAGAATAAATGCAAAATGTTTTCTCTTTCAAAAATATTCTTTCTTTGCCCTTAGCCAATAAAGATTGCCAGCTGTAAATTACTACCTTACTTATGTGCAGCATGGGGTAAAATTTCAGTGTGATATATTGACGTTGAACCAGATGGCTGCCATTAAGGTAATTGGAAGTCACACATCTAAATGCCTTCACATTGCTCTAAAAATGTATCCCTGCAGTTTGGACAGAAATGTTGATATGCTTCACTTTTTGTTCATTCTTCAAACACGCACAGTTGAATACCTTTGGGCTTCACATATCAACATGAAATAAAGAGGAATAGCTGGCCTTATCTGACAGCCTGGCATTATATGGATATAGAGAAGGTCGGGCAAGAGATAGGCCCTTCTGCTTTTGAAGCAGCAGTTTCAATTGATTTGGTGTGAGAAGGGTGAAAGGGCAGAAAACAGAAGGGCAGTGGCAGAAAACAATATAGTAATAGTTGTCATTGTGAGTTACTTGCTTTTTCTTTTCTCCTCTTGACGAAAGATAGTGGCAAAAAATATCAAAAGGATATGGAGAAGAAATTATAGGTTTTCAGTACATAAATCAAAACGGGATACACACATGGAAGTTGTATTTTATTGAAAGGTATACTAGCAAGTGGCAACTGAAACAACACGCTACTCTTTCATTTTCCTTATTTGTTTTGCTTGTACCACTAGTGTTTCAAATTAACATCCTTATTGCAGAAGGAATCAAAAAATAGATACCACATTTTTAAACCAAAAGCATGCCATAGGCTAAATGTATACTCTTTCAGAGATTAAATGTGATTCATTTAACAGGACTGCAGAAAAATTTAGATACTAGATTTTCTAGATGAAATTTTTTTTCAGTAGGCAAGGTACATACTTTTACTTAAATCATGCGCTGAATTTCTTTGAAAGTCATCTCCATGCTCTTCCCATGTTTTAATTAGCCATGAAACTAGGTGATGATATCTGATAGGAGATTTTAACTAATTCGAGCCATGTGGAGCAAAGGTAGTATTCTTAAAGATTTGTGTATGAATAAAAGAAGAATGATGAAGCTTAATAGGAACATCAGGAAGTTACTGTTGCTAATCAGTCATTTAGACTGGAGAAACATCTCAGTGGTGTATGACTAGTAAAATGATCAGTATAATAGCTAGTTAGACTGACAATATTGAGGATAATAATCTTTGTAAGGTTCTGGGAATAGAATACTTGATGCTGCAGCCTATGAAGAGTTTTAGTACAGTGAAATTTTTGGATTTACAAATCAAAGTTAAAATATTTTAGAAGTTCACAGATTATCGCATAGGTTAAATTATATGATATTTATTTGTATATGTCTGGATGGGTGCATAGGTACATAACATTTGTTTAAAGCAAATAGCAATGAATTAATTTGTATTTCGAGTTAAAGGCAAAGCATTCTTCAGAGCTTCAGTTTCCTACGTTGTTCTTCTTCCATTTAAAAAAAGTTGTACGCAACATGATATGTAATCACCTGATCTAATGGTACTGGCATACTTGGTAACCCACTCACCTCTATTGCTATTAGTATCCTGGTATTAACATGTACCATGAGACTCAGTTACTCTCTTTGCTTTCAGCTCGTTTCCTTAAAAGTAAAATGTACCCATTGTACTCGCCACCTGATGGTGTTCTGAAAAGCAGTTACTTTATGTACTGTATGCAGCTAGGTGTATTGCTGATGAGCAATATTTTTGTAGAATCTTCTGATGCTGAGTGCATTATGCCTATGTGCTGTGACAAGCACGTCATACTATTTTGGTTAAATATATTATCCAGTTGATTTTAATAGTACTGTATGTACTTTTTGAGATCTGAAGCAAAAGTGTGTGGTTTTGAGAGTTGTTTCTTAGAGCAGCAGTTCTAATGTTAGCTCTAACACCAACAGTACCATTAATTTAATGATAAAACCGATAGTGAAGATCTGTGGAAGTGAAGAGGACACAGCAGACATCCAGCAGTATTTGCATTACAGTACAAGACATTCAATATCCTGAATTTTAATGCTCCTATAAAGGTGGTATGAATGTGTTAGTAATAACTGATAAAGACACAGAATATACACTTTATTAAGGGTGAAGAAGAATGTCAGTACCTAGCACTTTAAGCTTGATAGTATCTGTCTATGTCTTTGAAAGTCATCCAAAGTTACTCATAACTGTTCATCTTCCTTTGAGACATTGCAGCATACCGAGTGCCTTCTGCGTAACAGTGACTCTCAAAGAATATCGATCCAACAGAGACACTGGATGATTAGAATACTTCTATTATGAAAAATGTTTAAAAGTAGGCACCGAAACTAGAGTCAAATAATAAGCATGCCTGCAAGCCAACATATAATTCTGTCAGCAAATTTTACAAGTAAAACAATACAATTCTTCTTTAGACATCTCTGAAAATGGATAAATAAAGGTCAGTTTTGCAAGCAAGGTAATATCTTGTCAGCATAAGCAGATTTCCTGTATTTACTGAAAATTTTAAGGTGGCTTGGTTTTAATTACTTGATCACATAAGGCCTTACTTTGTTCTCACAGCATCAGAAATCAAGAGTCTAGGGACCTATTTCCTGCTAGGATAAAATGGATTAGTTCCACAATTTTAGTGAAGTCATGCCTATTTTGACAGTAGAAAATGTGACCCATCTAGTTAAAACAGGAAGCAAGGACACTCTGCTATTAAAAGAAACCTGTACTGACTGTAAACTATTTCCTGTTTCCCATATTCCTTTCCTTTTTACCTCTTATGTTTTTACACCCTGGTAAGTGACTATTGATCCTTGCACCTCCACTACTTTTGTAGTGGTGAGCTAAAGCATGCTGCACTTTGATACTATACCTAGAAAGGGTCTGAAGCATTCCAAAATCTCAGGTTCCATAAAATAAATTGGAATGAGTGTATAAATGGCACAGTGCTGTTGCAGGAGCTGTTTTTTGCATGGGACTGTTTTCAGCTGTTTCTCTGGCTGTTGAGTCAGGTACATGGTGCTTACTTCCTGTGTGATTTAAATGCAATGCATCTTATTCCCCCACTGTCTATACTTTCTCATGCTGAAATTCTTACGCCAGGGCTGTGTTAGCTGTTACATCTTACAGAACAGATGAACTTATTATAACAAGTGGTACATTTTGAAATGTAGTATAGTAGTTACATAGGACTTCTGAAAAATACAACTGTGTTTTGGGTAAATGTAAAATAACAATACTAAACATTGCCAAGTTATAACTTTCAGATTCCTGGCATTGCTTCTGGCAGCCAATAAGTACCAAAAAGAATTCAGTTGAGCTTTGGGTTCAGAATTTGAACAATGCCAAAGATCAGAAGGAAATCTTTTTTTTTTTTTTTTTTTAAGTAATGGTATTCAGCGTTCATGATGGGAACTGTTCAAAAGCAGAGACCAAGTAGAGTTCTGGAATTACTGGGTTAAAAAACAAACAAAAAGCCCCCCAAACCTAGTAAATAATCTTGTGTTTTTTCTCATGGTGACACTACTTCTGGGAAAGTCCCTTTCATTTCAGTTGGACTATATGGAGAACAGGCCTGTCGAGTGAAGCTGTTTCACTAGCTTAGGGCTGCTCTGATAGGAAACAGCCATGAGAGAATACTAACTTTCTTTGGATTTAAGTGCCTAGTTTATACATTACAACTCTTCTTTCTCCCATTGGAGTGTTTTCCTGCTAACTTTTTCAGTATCTAGGAATTAAGCTGAGTATTTTTGCCATCATTGTTGATAAAATTTTGCTGGGTAAATGCAGCTTTTATTTTTTCAATGTCCTTTGACTTTCATTTTTAACTTGGCAATTTTTGTGGTTATGAAGTTGACATGGAAAAAACTAGTAGTCCTTTAATAAGTATTATCCTATAGAAAGAGGAGGATCATCTGTTTGACCTCCTCCCTGATGTCTTGTTTTTGTGAAGAAGCAATTGTGATATGAGCAGAAGACAGCATATCTATTCAAGAAGAAGAAAAAGGCAGACCTTCTAACCATACCATGGAGGTGTGGTTTCTCATTTCAGGAGAACAATTTAAATTTCTCTGCTAATATTAATATATAAGCAAGGAGTGGTAGTAGCTTTTTTCTTCTGTGTTCTTCCGTCAGCTGATAGGAAAAAACAATCATAAATTTGTCGGAATAGAAAGATTTAGGATATTAATACATTTATGTTCTGGAACTTTTTTTTTTGTAACTTATATCAACTTTTATGTCCAGATATTTATTTAATACACCTTGCTTGGAGCATAACCATCATGCCAGCAGAGCTGGATGCTCTAAGCCAGCAGATCTATTGAAAGCGAAGTTGCCAATTTAACAGACTTAGTTTAAAACATGATTCTTCACTTAAAAATAACATTTGAATACATCATGACTAGCTCATTAGACTTTTTTGAGCTCTTAGGTGTGGCAGCTCTATTTTTGCCCTCTGTCTCTTCCTACAAATTGTTACACTACATTGAAACATTAAATGAAAGCAGAAGAAAGCCAGCCAGCCATGGTCTTTGGATGTTCTTGCTCAGTGATTTAGGTGCCTGAGAATGGGGGAAGTGCCAGTATAGCTGTTCAGTGTTTCCAGTCAAGTTAGACGTGTGTGGCCTCCGCCTCAGGAGAACTTTGGAGAAGGCCTGCCTTGTGGCTACATTTTCCCTTTTTGGCTTCACCTCATGACTTCTTCAGCTGCTGGAATGCATGACCGCTACTCCAGGCAGCCCATCATGGGACAAGAGCTGATAACAGTGATGTCTTCCTATGAAACTGAATCTCTTGCTCAGTCAGTACGAAGCACCTGGTGCTACCTATGCTGGTGGGCTACAGTACTAGGTACCCTCCCTAAGCATTTATAATTCCAACTTTGGTGCAACTTATTTTTTAAAAAAAAAAGTACTTAATTCTGAAGTAAGTGATATGGGAGGAGATTTAAGGGCATAAATTTAGAAGGCTAAGGAAACATCAGTAAGAAGTGACTTCTGTAAACCCATATGCAAATGATCGAAGATTCCAAAGTGGTTTCTTAAATAAATAGGTGTCCTATGAGTATCCAAATGTAGAGCACATAGAGTTAGCTTGACTCTTTTTATAATTATCCTGAGAGAAAAGGATAAAATTCTTTTAAAGTTGCTTACTTCTATTGTTGATAATACAGAGCTTTTAATTTATTAGTTTTCTGAACAGTTTCAAGTGCAGGAAAGCTTCACTAATCCATTTGTTCATTGACCGTGTGTTTGAATTAAGAGGTATGACAATGTTCATATTAGTCTAAACCTTTTTTGTTGTTCTCCATTTTTGAATGTTCAAACTACTGCTTTTTTCTACATTCCAAACTCACGACCCCAAAGTGCTTCTCCAACACAATGAAAACTATCATTTTGCCTGAATTTGTTGCAAGAATATTTTTTTAACCCTTTCTTTCCTCACAGTATTGCAGAACTGTTCTAAAGTTTTCTATATCAGAATAGTAACGCTTCTGTAGCATTTTGATCATTGCCCTGTAGAATATGCCCTTTATAGACAGTAACGTGTGAAGGATTTTCACATAAAAAGGCGAAGATACAGCTATTCAGTACTAAGTTCCATTTCTCAGGTTTTCTTACATTCTCAATATTTCACTGCTGTAGGTTTTTTTTTTTCCCCACCTGCAACAAACTTTCAGTGATAGAAATTCCTTTCTTTATTTTGGTGTCAAAGTAATCATATTGGAAAGAACAGTAAAACTCTGTAATTCATGGATAATATTGCAGCAAGGACTTACAATAAAGAGGTAAATAGTATATTTTGCCACTGTTTCTAAAATACCACTTAGACATTTTCTGTCACTTCACTGTATTGTGTCAGCTGAGGATAACTTGCATTTTAGTCACTGGTGTTAAGGAATATTCTGGGAAGAAAGAATTTAATTATTAGTATAGGTTCTAGTTTGGGTGACAAGAAGTAATGCAGGTGATGTCACAAAAATGTATCTTCTAACTAAAGTGAAACGAGTCACAAATTCAGGATTCTTTTGGACTTGTGTTATAAAAGGGGTTATCAGGTCAATAATGGTATATTTTACATGGCACATCTTAAAAGACAGCTGTGATTCCTGTGTGTGAATAGAATGCATAATTATGCTGTACCTGAGCCTCTACACAGCTTGCAGTTCTCATGAGACATTCTCTATTGTGCCATGCAGAGGATAAGGACTGGGATGAAGTGGGATATGTCAGGGGATTCCCTGCTAATCCAGATCCCTATAGTTAATTTGAAGCAATTTTTGTTTTATCGGGAGCCAAACAAGTATACAAAACATGTGAGAATCCATGCATTTTATTAATCATTGGATTCGGCAGGGGGAGATAGAAGGTTTGTGCATGTTTTTTTTGTAAATCTCCCTTTTTTGGGTGTATGTGTATGTGAAAGTAATCACTGCTGCTGCACACCTTTAATTGAAGAACTGGGTGAAATGATGTGCTACATATACACAGGTATTAGGGTGATGTGCTTCCTGCAAATAGACTGGGTAGAGTGTACTCCAGCTGATATCTTGTCTGCTGCCTTGAACTTAACTTTTTTTTTCCCCGTGTATTTGAGCCTTGAATTTTACTTTCACATCCAAGTGTTTCTTAAAATGTCAAGAATCTTTGAATTCAAGATTGGAAGTTTGATTCATATGGGCGTCTGGGTATGAACCTGAATATAAAAGCTTGCAGGCTGTTCAGGAAGGGGTGTATGTTATTGGTACTAGTTTAGGTAACACCTTAAGTTTCAGAGGGGTTTATTGTTATGTCTTCCAGCAAAAATCTAATTTTCTTTTTTTGGCTTCTCAGAGTGTATGTGGTTAATATTGTGTGATGGATATTTTTGGCTTTGCTCTACAAGGAGAAGATACTAATGAAACAAAGCATGTTTTTACAGTACTTTTGTGCAGCTTGGGCTTTAGAGTGGTTTCTAAATATTTATTTCAACCTGTAAACCTCAACTGCACAGATTGTTAGAGGATTAACAAGTATACAGATTCATGGCCAATCCTTGCATTATTACCATATGAAGAATATTCTTTTAGTTCTCAATGTCAAATAAAATGGAAATAGTAATTGCTTTTACTCAAGCAAATTTTTAAGGCTTTTATTTAAAATTTACTTGAAAATACTGATACATGGCCTATGAATATTACGTATTGGACATTTACATGCATATACATGAACTGTTTGTTTATTAGTCACCAAGCAAGTTCAACTGAATCTGTGTGGAATAACTGTCTTCTCATTTAAGTGTATTTTTGTGAATATGATTTCATTATTTTCTTTGTTAAACTCTGCTCTCTAAAAGACTAAATATGTTGTGGATGTGTTTGGGCCATAAAGGTGTCACAGCAAACCCACGGTTGATTACTTTGATGTAAGTGTGGTATAGCAGCACTTAGTCCATTCTTCAGTCTTTTCTCATGGCATGCAACTCCAGCCATTGGCAGTTTAGTTCTTTTTTCCATACACTTTTTCTTAGTATATCCCACTGTGACTAATACATACAACACACAGTTGTGGAAGAAGCAGGTTTTCAATCGCTGAAACTTTTTGATCTGTGTATCTTAGGATCTCAGTTGATCTCAGTTACTCTACAGATACCCAAATACCATGTGATATTTCAGACATGAACTAATTTTTCCCAGTTACCCCAGATCTTTTTTTAGTGATAGCATTGCAGTGCATGTTCCTGTTGAAAATACTCTGCTCCCACACTGAAAGCTCATGTGTGGTAACCTCAGCATTTTTACTATGAATATTATTTTTATATATATATATTTGCCTTTCAGTGTCATGATTATACATGAACACTATGTGTAAACTTACTCATTGCCTAAATTGTATAATTGATGCCCAATAGCAAGTTTAGACAGACTACCCTGTTGAAATGGATGTGCTGAGGTTTTGGATATGGTCTGGGATGATGTCATGGGAAGAACACGGACTGCAGCATTAATTTGAGGTACCTTGCATATTATTGCCTATACCAATCACACAGATTATGAACGTTTTCCACTTACTTAGGTTTTTTCCTAACCCCTTCTCCCAAATGTGCCAATCTTTGTCTCATTAGACCAATTTCTGAACACTTCTACCATAGATAGTGCTTAGAAAAAGTATGGGAGCAAATAATGACTCTAATTATTTGCTAGTTTAGTGCAAGGGAAAAAAGAATGAGCTAGAGCTTCTGATTAAACGAAATTATATAGGAAAAAAAACAGGCATAAGCTTGTTAGTTTTAAAGAATATGCTTACAGTGAATTTTTATGGAAAAAAAAAGGAAACCAAAGGAACTCATGAAAACCATTATTATGCAAAATTCTTGGTGCTGTGGCAAGCTGCATTTCATCAGTTTCTCTGGAAACAGTCAATAGCTTGGGCTCAGGAGAAGGAGGTTTACAAACCCTTATATAATGTGTTGTATATTCTCAATGCTCATATTTACAGCTGTCTGCTTAATTGCTCAAGTCAATCTTCAGTGCTATGTGTGACTGTTAATTACAACCTATTCTCATATTCTCCATGTTAGTAACCTCATAGCTGAGTTTGCCCAGCTCAGCTTTGACCTGCAGCCCACTTACTTACTTATCAATGATTTGGGTGAGGGGATGGAGTGCACCCTCAGCAAGTTTGCAGACGACACCAAGTTGGGAGGCAGGGTCGATCTGCTTGAGGGTAGGGAGGCTCTACAGAGAGATCTGGACAGGCTGGATCGATGGGCTGAGGCCAATTGTATGAGGTTCAACAAGGCCGAGTGCTGGGTCCTGCACTTGGGTCACGCCAACCCCATGTAGCACTACAGGGTTGGGGAAGAGTGGCTGGAAAGCTGCCCAGCAGAGAAAGACCTGGGCGTGCTGGTTGACTGAGCTGGCTGAGTATGAGCCAGCAGTGTGCCCAGGTGGCCAAGAAGGCCAGCAGCATCCTGGCCTGCATCAGAAATAGTGTGGCCAGCAGGAGGAGGGAAGTGATTGTTCCCCTGTATTTGGCACTGGTGAGGCTGCACCTTCAATACTGTGTTGAGTTTTGGGCCCCTCACTACAGGAAAGACATTGAGTTGCTGGAGAGTGTTCAGAGAAGGGCAGCCAAGTTGGTGAGGGGCCTGGAGCATAAGTCTTATGAGGAGCGGCTGAGGGGACTGTGGCTGTTTAGTTTAGAGAAGAGGAGGCTGAGGGGAGACCTTATTGCTCTCTACAACTACCTGAAGGGGGGTGGTAGTGAGGTGGGTGCTGGTCTCTTCTGTCAGGTGGCTGGAGATAGGACAAGAGGAAATGGCCTCAAGTTGAGGCAAGGGAGATTTAGGTTAGATATTAGGAAATTTTTTTTTACTGAGAGGGTTGTCAGACATTGGAATAGGCTGTCCAGGGAGGTGGTTGAGTCACCATCCCTGGAAGTATTCAAAAAGAAAGTAGACGGGGTACTTCAGGACATGGTTTAGTGGGCATGGATGATGGTTGGACTCTATCTTGAAGGTCTTTTCCAACCTAAATGATTATGATTCTATATTTGCAGGTTGACTGACATAGAGGCAATACTGAAGTTTTTTTAGAATGAATGGAAGATGATGGTATGTTGCAGAAAACTGTGTTTTGGAGTCAAATTTTAAGCAATCATATAGTTGCAAGTTATCAATAATGTGGCATGTGAGAAAGAGGAAGCTCAGTAAATGACAGTCTTCTATTTATTCTTCCTGCTGGATTTGATATAGCAATGACAACTTAAAATAAAGGTTTCGTTTGCTGTGTACAAATTTCTAGGCATATAAAAGTAAAGCTTGTGGTGCAGAGCCCCCCCTCACCTCCTCATCACTGTTGTGGATATATTCAGCATTCTGTGCCTTAGGACAAATGAGCTAGAACTGAAGAATTTAACAAGGGAAGGGTACTGCATTGCCTATTTCAAAGTTTTCAGTTAATAGGCTTCTTAATTTGACTTAAAAGAAAACAAGTATATGTTCATGTGTGTCTCTGAATACCAAGTTTTCTTGAAAGAGTCCTGAGAATTGATGGGAGATCATTGATGTCTGCTAACAAAATAAACTTAAAAATTCCAACTGTATGAAACTCTGGCATAGCACAAAGATGCACTAGAGGTTACGACAAAAGCTCTGAAACAGGTAACAAAAACTATTTACATGTACTTGGGTCTATATGCAAATATACAATAGCTAGTTTTATTAGCCGTGAAACACACGAGAAAGATGGAGAAACTTTTAGCAGGGCCTGTTGCAATAGGACTAGCGGTCATGGTTTTAAACTAAAAGAGGGTAGATTCATACTAGATATAAGGAATAAATTTTTTACAACAGGGGTGGTGAAATACTGGAATAGGTTGCTTCAGAGATGTGGTAGATGCCCCATCCTTGGAAACATTCAAGATCAGGCTGGTCAGGGCTCTGAGCAACCTGATCTAGTTGAAGATGTCCTTGCTCATCGCAGGAGCATTGGACTAGATGACCTTTAAAGGTCCCTTCCAACCCAAACCATTCTTTGATTCTGTGATACATTTCTATAAAATTTTCTTGAACTCACCTGGAAATATAAATGATCAGGTACTAGCAGTTTAGGGTAAGTGTTACCGTTCATCACTAGCACATAAACTCTTAAACTCATATGGAAACACTTCTGACATAACTGCTACATTTACTCTGTACTGAAGAATGTGCTGATTTTAATTGAGGGGTTGTAGCAGGTGTTTTATATTTTCCAACTTCGTGGATAAATATATTGTAAATATTTAATATTGACACTTGTAATTTAATGAGCACTAGAATCACTCTTTGAAGGAAATAACCTCTAAGAAAATGAGAGGTGGCTTAATGGGGGTATTATTTTTATAACTTGGTCAACTACAACTAATGTAGTAATGTCTATTTCCTTAACAGAGCTAGAAATTTGTGTAGAGCTTGTCTTACATTCGTATTCTACTAAAAGAAAAATCTTAGTGTACTGCTAACAGCATCTAGTTACTTCTTTGAAAACAGAGCCTTTCAAAGTGCAGATGCACTTACTGCATTATTTCAAACTTCAGCACTGCTACTAATCCACATTTATATAACTGAATTTTTAAAAGATCAAAGGTTAAGAGGTGCTCTGCATTTGGAAAGCAAAATGCCTTACCTGCCTCTAATATTATAATCAGCTGTCTAATTTGAGACATATGAGCTTAAGCTTGAAAAATACGACTAATATTCTAAATAATTGTTCATAGACAATAGAAAACTCCATTGTTACTGAGTGCATTTGGATTGCTCATTACTTTCTGAAGTTATACTTGAAAAATCTGAATATGCAATTTGTTAAGAATTTATGCTGCTTATACTGTATACTTTTCTAAAATACAGTATTTGATATTAAGTATACTACTGATGAAGCAGTAATGACATGCAAGGTAGGTAGCCCTTGTATTTGGTATGCCTGTGATGATTTTTTCAGGTTTTAGGTGAAATTACATTTATATGCTGGTTTCAAACTACATACACTTTTAAGATTTAGGCACTGATGCTGTTGGCAGATCAGAAGGGAGCTGTCAAAAGGCAGAGAATCATTTTAGAACCACAAGGCCTATTTCATATGTGCACACTTTGCATATGGCATACAGCTTTTTCAACAAGATAGTGTTGGTACATAGGTGCTTCTCAAAACTGGACACAGAGCAGGATTTGCAATGTCAAGCTCTGTCCTATGTTTGTAAGTAACAGATACTATCACATGCATGTACGTGTGACTACTGAAAAAAAACCTGCTATGCAAGAATCCCTCATTATGTGCAGTCTGCCCTTAAAAGATGTATTTTCAAGAGCAGGTGTAATTTAGTGAATTTGGTTGATTTTAAGTCCTTGGTTTGATTATTTTTTTTATTTTTAGATTTTATGCAATACCAAACTTCTGACAATTGCAGGTTATAGGTTCATGCATTAAAGTTTTTAGAAAAAATTTTCAAAGCCAATATTGAAATCAGTGGAATTTTTTCTTGTGCCCTAACTACCATTTTCTAAAACATACTACTCTTAGCAGCCTAATACATGCAGATGGTTTGTGGAATGGATGTATAAAGATACTGAAGAATGTAAATCTGTTTCCTAATAAAGCTTACATCTACCCACATGTCATCAGAAACTTGGACAGCTTTACCTCCTAAGAATATATACACTTTACAGTCTTCCAAATATTTCTTTCTTAAGAAGACAGGACCACTTCTTTAGCTGATAATTACAGAATGAAAATGATGTTCTGAGAAGTTAGTATTATCAGTCAGGACTAGGTGATCAGTTGGTGTTAATATTGCCCTGCTGACTTCAGTTATTTGTAGATGAAGTTGGAGATCTGCCCTTTAGAAGATGCTAAGGGATAAGCTTAAATAAAAACTTTATTGTACCAGAAAAGAACTGCAGAACTAATAGAATACTATTTATATTAAGAATATAATAATATACAAATCTTTTGAAGGACCTAGTTCCAACATTGCTTCTTAGCATCCTTCACCTCAACAGAGCAATTGGTTAAATTGTGAAAATATTCTTGTGTCAGGATACTTATTTGGGGCATACCAGCTACAGGCTAATTCACTTGGGATGTTGTGGAGGTGATTTGTTTCAGCTGGATCATACTGGTCACTGAAATCACAATTTCTGAATTGCATTTTGTCACCTGCATCCAATGCTGCCCATGGAGAATACTGCCTGTGTGTGATTACATATAAATACACATATATGTATTTATGTAACAGAGATTAAAAACTGCTGAACAAAGGGCTGATGAGACCTTTTTCTCAAGCCTAGAAAAAAGCACAAAGCTACTGCAAAATTAAATGAGGTTTGATAATGAGATATCAAGGAAAATGGAAAGATTAATGCTTTTTTCCAAAAATTTCATTTCAAAATTAAAAGAAAATACTAAATTTCACAACATCTGATCAGCTGCAGTGATAATGCCAAAACCCAAAATACCAAAAACTCATTTAACATGGGGTAGAGTTCATTTGTAAATCATATTTAAATACTGTATTGTAAAAAAAAATGCAATTACTAACCTGTATAAATTCTGCTTTAACTGACTGGCATGGCTTCCTTGAAGAGTGTGAGCTGTTAGTAACATGATGACAAATGAACACTAATGAAAGGTAATAGGTGTTAGAAAGCATACTCTTATTCGTAAGTGCTACTATAGCTGTCAATGCATTTTAAAGCATGATGACATGGTTTTCAAATGTACAAAGAACTTCTTTTTCCTGCAGCATTATGTGCATTTAATGTTTTTTAAAGATTTGTCTAATGAATGTGCAAGTTGGGTAAAATGCTACGTGTTATCACACCTATTATCACTGGTATTTTTTTCTCATGCAAATTGAAATGGGCTTTCATGTTCATTTGCAGCTTTCCCTTCATGCACACATTTTTCTGAGTTATTGTTTCATATTTATTTTCATTTTTCCCATTAATTTCTTCCTCTTCAGGTGCAATCTAGCTCCTGTGGTGGAGTTTGCTGCCGATGTGGGAACTAAATCTGATTTTATTACCATGAACCCATCAGTTGTACAAAGAGCATTTGGAGGCTTTCGGAATGAGAGTGACAGAGAAAAATTTGTGCATAGACTATCCATGCTGAATGACAGTGTCCTTTGGATCCCTGCTTTCATGGTCAAAGGCGGAGAGAAGCATGTGGAGTGGGTTAATGCATTAATCCTTAAGAATAAATTGAAAGTGCGAACCGCCTATCCATCACTGAGACTTATTCATGCTGTCAGAGGGTAAGTGTCTGGAAAAGACCGGTCTGTCCTTGGCACAATGAAGCTAATAACTAGAATTCCTAACAGGCAGAAAAAAGCTCAAGTAAAATGTTGAAAGGAGTTTGATATTTCTATTATTGTTGTAATGGATTGCATTTATGATAAAATAAGTTTGTTTGGTAGTAAATGTCATCCACTCATTTAGCCTGCTCTAATGCAAACAACTGAAATGCATTAGCACAATAAATTTTCACTTTCACTTTTACATACACAATTTTTTAATGATCATTATAGTGATAAATTAATGACAAAATAGTCTGAATTCAAAGAGTATCTGTGTGTCATCAAATCAGAGGACAATGAAAGTGCTACATGTCGTCTTGGGCAAGACTATGGAGATAAAAAGTATAATTTAAATAGCATAGGGGTAAGGTAACAACCATGTAAATGATGAAGACTGGCAGATCTGAAAATAATGAGCTCCTTTCTAAAACATCTAGGATTTGTTGCAGTATTTCTCCTTTTGAATTTGGCCAGATGCTTGGGCAATTCAAAAACTTTTTCAGTGATTCTGATCAATATTAATGTTAGCAGTTGGTAAAAAAACCAACCAAACAAACAAAAACATCCATGCTTTGTGCAGAGACGGTTTTTTTTTAGCCCCATAATTAAACAAGACTGTCAGATGCAGAGACGGGTTTTTTTTAGCCCCATAATTAAACAAGACTGTCAGATGAAGGCTCCAATGTTGTTGTCACTACAAGTAAGAGTACATAGGGCTGTGCATGAGAAACATTCAGAAGATGATGGTAGTGCAGTATCTGTTTGTGCAGTGAATTATGACAGTATGATAATATTCAGTTTGAGTTCCTTGAACTATGTCTGTGGGGTTTTGGGAGTTGCCTTAAAGTATTGGTATTGGCTTGTATCCCAGTTGTTGATCATGTATCTGCCTAAAAAGTTGCTACTGTTACAGCAGCAGAGATAAGATCAGAGGGAATGTTTGAGCTGTTACTGCAATCTAGTACAGGAGTATGAGAATAAAGCTTAGAAATATGAGAAATATGTTGTTCTTCAGGATATTAGGACTTCTGAATATGCTTTTCTCCTTCTGCCATGTTGCAAATAGATTAACTGCTGTATTCTTCATGTGGTACACTTCTGGCACTGGAAAAAATAATCTGTTTCCTTTGGAATTTGGAAATCCTTTAATTTTTTACTGAGTTGCTCAGTTTCCATAGCTGTTTGGATAGTTGTTCTGTTATACAGTTACACTTTAGCTATTTATGGGCCTTGATTGTGTGGAATTTTCATGTATTCAAAATGCCTATAACCCATGGATAGGTGTGGTGGGTTTTGTGTGTGTGTATAAATCTGAATAAGATTACTTCCAGTTTACAAATAGCTGTTCTCATTTTCATCTGTTAAATGTGGCCAAAATTCTCAAATGTGAATGGTAATTCAGAATATGCAGTCTTTCAGTTGGCCAACTTTAACATCCTTTAGGGGGCTTTGTCTTAAAAAAAGAATTAGCACTGATGTCTCTCTGAAAGAAAGGCAACAAAAGCTCTACTGTCAGAATTCGTGTTGAAAATTTAGACTACTGGATATCAGATTATACTTAGCAGTGTCATCTGATATGACTGCACAAATTTGTCAGGTTTGAATCTGTGCTCTAAACCTTAGGTCCTCCACTTCTTGTGGGAAGTAACCGAATATCAAATTTTATTCTTTACTGTTCTTTTTTGTAATTCAAGTAGGAACAAAACAAGAAGTCAAATTTATCTTTGGTCTAACTCTTGACTTCATGAAGTGAGGTGCATGAGGTGAATATGTCTTTGTGAGTCAAGTTTGGAAGTAATACAGTTAGCACTAATACATTTGGAACAAATATTCTTTAGATTTCCTAGACGGCAGTCTTAAAGCACCAGCCCATAATAATGAGGTTTTTATTACAGCAAAGTTAAATTTAGGGAAAGAGTATTGTCTTGTTACAGCTTGAATTACATCTCTCTAAGATCTGTTAGGTTTGTATGTCAAAATGGAATGCCATGGTAGTATGAGAAATTAAGCAAAAACTGTTCTTAAATAAAAATGTGCCTGAGCTAAAAATAAGTATTTTCTAAAAATAAGTAAAGTAACTTGAAAAATAAAGTAAAATTTAAAGCTGCATGACCTGATTATCAAATCAGTCCATTTTGAGCAGTAAGACTTGGGAAAGTTTAAGCAAGTCACAAGTGGTGACTGCAGTTTGAAACTAATGGACAGCTAAGTCTGCAGCCATTTAAAACAGTGTGTGCAACTTACATACTTGGCTTTAAGGAGAATCTTCATAATACTGTGTTCTATCTGTTGTGCTCATGTTTATTTCAAATTCAGTGTAAACTGATGATTTATGAGCCTCTGAAGAGACACCACCAAAAAGGAGCTCCTATAAAACACTCGTTGTTTTATGAATCTGAACTAATTTTTTGTGTTTGTTTTGATAGATTTGATATATTTGTTTGTATGTTTGATGCTTTTGCAAGCTCTCTGCTTGCAAGTTTGTGACCATGTTAACAGTGATGACCTAGTGGAAGCCTGTGGTGTTGCAAAACAGAAAGGGTAAAATAAATAGAATGTGAAGATTCCTGTTAGTTGAATAAGAAGCAAAACCAGGAAATCTACCCACAAAACCTGCATTTTAAAATATACAGTAAGACCTGTGCAGAGCACCTAATCTCCTTCATAGGGTGCCTAAGCATATATGTAAGACTGTGAGAATGCAAGGCTTATGCTACGTCTTTCAACCTCTTAAGCCATAAGAGGTAGGTGGAGTTTGATTTACTGATGAAAGCATGATAAGGAAAGCTGAACTGGAAGAAGTGTTTTTTGTAGACTGTCTTACTTTACACAAGGAAACTTCCTGCATGTGCAATTGTTGTTTTGTAGATTGTAAGCATTCTCAGATGGTTGTGTCTTTGTGCTTAAATGTAGCTCAGTGATTTTCATTAAAGGCTACAAAAGTTTAGAGCAGACACATGGGAATGTAGCATTTGCAATCATTGTCCTGTGTTAATATTTGTAACATCCCCAAACCCCTCTTAACCTCCATGCAACTAAGTATTAACTTCTTCTGTTTCTGGTTTCTTTCCTTGATAATTCCAAAGCACTCTGGCTTCACTCTTTGAGTATGCATATTTTGCATTAAATAATAATTTATATGAAGGTAGGTAGAGCTGTTTTAAATTAGACTTTAATGATAAGAGAATCAGTCAAGAAAGTCAGTATGGGTCTTATGTTACTTTTTATATTTTGAAACCCTCCCAAATTTGTAAAGACAATGAGATTTTTGTTAGACCATGCCAAAGACATAATACCAGGAGAGTCTACTGAAGAACTGTCCTCAACTTGAAAGCATATTCTTATGGAGACGAATAAAAGGTGCAATTTTATGTTTAACAAGCTAAAAGATCCCATCAAGCTATTTCAGAAGACTTATGCACCCATGCTGATCTTCCTATACCACAGATAAGTCTGTGGATGTAGTATACCACACGGCTATACCATACCCATATTGCTCAGCTGGTTGAAATGAGGCTTTTATTTGAAACGTCAATGTATTGTATTACAACTACATGTCTTCATAATCTAAAAATACAAAACACTGCTACAGGCCTGAAAACTGCCTGAAAAGAGAAGATGTCTGTTCCAAAAAGCTGTAATTATAAGGTTTTCTTTTTTTTTTTTTTTGGAAGAACAAATTCCCAGTGTAAATTTCAATTCATATCAAGAGTTCTTTGATTTAATGCACCTACTATTTTATTAAAAATATGGAAATGTAGTATATTGTGGGCTAAATCTTCAAGTAACTAATCATCAATAAAGTTAAGTTCATAATTCCAACCTGACATATTAAGTACTAATAGAGATGTTTAATGCTGAAGGGTGCAGGCTGGCAGCCACAAGGCTTGGAAGGTACTGTCTCTATTTCTCTTTGTGTGTATCACACTGCCAAATTGGTCAGGCAAATTCGTTGTTTTCCTTCATCAGTCTTTAGGCATAGGCAGTTTCTAAAGACAGAACATTAACTTTCTTAGACTTCAGTTCCAATGTAGTGAGGCCAAATTCTGTATTCCTACATAATAACAGAGCAGTTTTGCTGCAATAACATGGCACTGAAATTCTCTCTCCTATTTTTCCTTCTCTTTTAATGAAAGAAACTTTTTGAGCAGCACATAGTATTTGGTAGTTGCTCTTGATCAGATAATAGAATAATGACTGCATTCTGAAATCATTTTGAAAAACTATTTTTTCCTGTCCATTTGTGCACTTTTTGGGTCATAAAAAAGGTAATGTGGTGTTGGAAAAAGAAATCTCTTTTTTACAGATTTCATGCCTTATTAAACTTCTGTGAGTGATGGCCACTCCTGGAAAATCTCAGAGGGATTCAAAGATTTAAAAACAGATTATGTAAATACTAACTCCAACATAACTACTTTTTTGTAATCAGTAGCATATCTTAAATGGACATAGGATTCATATTTTTTACTTCAGTAGTTTTAGATCAAGTGGTTTCATGTGATAATTTATTTTCTCTATTTTGCTTTTGTATTTCTTGATCACCAAGTTTGTGTTTCAAGTAAGAATATTGGATTGGGAAAGAGATTTGGAGGCAGTTGCATGATTTTTTCACAAAGTGTTTCTAAAAGCTGTTTTATGGAACTTTTTATGTAATTGTGCATGTATTATTGACAACATAATTGAGGTAGTCAATATGTAACAGAGTTCAAGATGGAACTAGAATCTATAAATGAAGAGCTTAGCTGATTAAAAGGATTTATTTGCTCTCTAATGCTACTGCCAGGAAGGTTAATTATAATGAGCAAACCACACAGCTTGCTTTTTTTTTTTTGAAATTGAATTTAACAGCAAATTTCAGAAACTTTGATTTATTAATAGGCCTGAGATTTGATGTTGAACTCTTTAATTAAGATTATTTTTAATAATGTTTTCAAAGTCAGATGATACTCTGAGGTGTGGATAGTGTCTGTATACAGTCTGGTCTCAGTACCAGAGCTCTAATGGAAGGTGCATTAAACAGGCAAACAGGAACTGACCCTGCTGGGACTAGAGTCCAGATCTTGTTGTTTACTGCCAATGGTAGCAGACAACCAAACCGGAAAGTAGAATCAGCAGATGCTTTCTGCTATGTATCCTGCCTTGCAGTTCCCTGGAGGGAGTAGAGAGGGCTCCTGACACTTAAGCATCTTGTTGGTACATTAGGTGGAGGCCAGAGTTAACTCCCACAGCCTTGCCACTGCTCTTCTGCTTCTGCTGGCGATTATCTGAAGGCATTTGCTGAAGAGGCAGAACACCGCTACCCCCCACCCCAGCAAGCAATACAGTCTTTTACAATGCAGTAGTTTTCTGAGAAGTTTCCTCTCATGTTTCCTCTCCCAACTCCACAAAACAAAGTTCTCACACTCATCTTCATGTGTAAGAATGTTTTCTTGGCTTTTCTTCCTATTGGAGCCATCCCATGAACTCTTAGTCACTCGGCTGCAGTATTGCTGAAATTGCTTCACATAGGATTCCTTCCCCTCTTCTGGGTATAGAACAATTGCATGGACATCCATCCTGTGGGATTTGCCTCTGCTCAGCTTATTTCCTCCTTGATACTGCCTGCAAAAGAGTGGTATTAGAGTTGATCCTGCATTAAGCATGGCAGAATTCCCACTGTGTTTTGTCTGTTTTGTCTGTGTGACGAGTATGCTGTGCCTGTTTATGGTCACTTTTCAGTGCAAAGTCTTTTCTCCATTATCAGTGAAAGCAAACAGCTGTTGTTTGAATGTAGTGACCTTTTACACAACTTCACCATGGCTTCGGAGTCCTTTGCTGTGGGAATTACAGGAAAAATACTTGGAGAAACTCAAATATGCAGAAATCAAATAGTTCTCCAGCAGCTCTGTGCTAATGAAGAAACAATTGCTGGGAGCACTCCATATTGTAAACACTTCTGTTTCTTTTCTTACCGTTAACAGACTTCACTTTTTTCTTTACTGCTAAAATATATTTCTTAAGAGAAGACATTTTGGAGTACACAGATGAATAAATAACCGCAGCAGAAAACAAAAGATTAAAAAAAAAGGCCATTAGGCTAAAAATACAATGCTATACTTAGTATAAAATGACTGTGTCTTTTGCATCATGTCATTCAAATATTCAAAATATTAGCAGAAAGATTCACACATTTCCCTACTTTTCAGTGGAGTACAATCCCGTTTTTCATATATGTGGATGTTAAAATAGGAGTTCTATATTACAGTACCCTTGTGCCCTTGGTGTAACTTATCAGTAGAGTTGGTAAGTTATACAAACAGATGGGATGCCAGTTAGTTTGGATTTTCAGAACTTAATCTGTTGTGTGAAGTCATTCTTTGGATCCAGGGATCCTGTACTAACAGGAGAGCAGGAGGTGATGCTCCCATTCCTGAAGTGAAGACACTCCAGGGTTGATCTTTCAGTCTAGCAGTTAATTACCAGGGCTTCACGGCCCATGCACCTCATAAGGGTGCCTCCTTATCTGGTTCAAAGTTTCTCAGGACGCACTTTTATTTCCTTTGCAGAAGATCTCCTATTTTATTGTGTTTTGGGAAGATTTAGCAAGGTCTGTCAAGAGATATGTCGCTTTGTGAGAGAAATGAGAGCTTTTTCCATGGGGGCAAACGCACTTGAAGTAGAGGAGGACACCAGGAAGAAACTGAATGTGTATTAAACTTGTCTGCTTTTTGTATTTTTCATTGTCTGGTCCATCCCACGAAGTAGGCTATGAAAAGCCTGGTCATGA
>NW_010972621.1:946445-956399 GCF_000737465.1 Haliaeetus leucocephalus
TTATTTTTATTTACCTTTTGATAATAAAATTCTGTGAGTTTTCGGTTTGTGGGGTTGTTGGGTTTTTTTGTCCCTTTTGCTTTGGCAGCTGCTTTGTTCCTGATTATCAGCAATGTATATACTTAAGACTTGTAAAACTTACTCTTCTAAGGTTGAATTTCAGGTTTCAACTAGAGGAGAGCAACAGTATCAGTTATAAGAAAAATAGTAATGAAATTACCTATTTTCAAGTTTTGCTGCTTCTTTTGTCTACCGTGAGCAACAGCACTGTACATAATGCTAATGGCTGTTGGCAGCTAAGCAGGGAATAAATAACATATAATTTATTCATACAGCGTATTTTCAGATTTATATTTATTTTGAAAAATATTTTGCTACTGTATTATTATTATAATTTTTTCAATTTTTTTATCTTATCTTTGGTTTCATAAAATCTGTTAATTTCTGTGTTTCTGAAAACTATAAAAACGTGCAAAATTAATTCTCATTTGACCATATCGTACTCCTGTAACAGAAATTGTAGCTGTGCAGCTGAGAAGCAAACCAGAAACAGCTTTTATAGTCTGTCTTTGAGGATCAAACTACAGAGAGAACTGGAGTCCATAGCGAGTCATGTTGGATAGATATTATTAATAGGATGGAGAGCAGCTTCTGTCTTTTTTTTGACACGAGGTGAGCTATCTGTTGATTCTGTATGATACATGTGCACATGAGGAAGTTCTGTCAGGTTTCCTTCCTTTTAAAGTGCTGTTTCTAAGGTAAAACTTATAATAATGACAATTCTGCTATTTTTTGTTTTGATTGTAATGCCTTCCAAGAATTTTCAAAGATGTTTGCATTTAGCTTTGATCTTACTGAACTTTTGTGATGAGGAGCAATTGTATTGAGCATCCAGCCAGTAACAGATTTCTTCAAGTGCTTAGTTAATTACTGAGGAAATGTGGAAATAAACAAAGTTATAGCTTTATACACTATATGGTATGGCATTTCCCTTTGGTCAGTTCAGGTCAGCTGTCCTGGCTGTGTCCCTTCCCAGCTTTTTGCCCAGTACCATCTGGCTAAAAATGCCTTTGGATCTGAAATTTTCTGTAAAAGTGGAGAGTTGTTATGATACCTTGTTATCATTTGACAAATTCTACTAGTTCTAAATATATTTATTAACCTTTTTTTAAGTTGATCCCTTCATCTGGGAAAAAAAAAAACAAAAATAGTTATAAAGAGAAAATTTTAAAGGCTAAGCTTTTTTTCTCTTTTCATCTTTGTTACATTTTGGAGGGGGGGGTGGTGCGTGGAACGGGACGCGGACACACAAAAAGTCCAAACCAAACTGAAAGAAGGTAGAAATGGATACATATGCCTGTAGTTATTCTTTTGTAATTCTTCTGTGTTACACTTCTAGCTGCCAGATTGGCATTAGCAGAGCTAGATCAAGAATAGAGTATGGCATTTCCTTCTGCATGGATGACCATGATGGACAGAAGATGATGCTGTCAGTTACCTTATACTCCCAGTAATTGGGTTGTTTGTGAAAATGAATAAACAGTCCAGTCCTTCAGTGAAATAGTTCACTGGGACAATCCTGAAACTGGTGTCAGTATAGGAGGAAGCAGTTTGGCTTAGTATCTTCTGTACCCTCGCTTTCTAGTATGTGTGAGTTTCTTCAGGAGTGCTTTAATGGATTTGTTTGAAGTCCTTGGGTTCTTGTTTGTTTATGGAGAAAGACATAAGTGCTTCAAGTCAGAAGCACTGAGTAGCATTTGGGCATTTTATGTCTGAAGTTACCAAATGCCAAGGCTAATGTCTACCTTCCTCCCAAGCACAGCTTGTGGGGAAGCAGTCTGTCTCTTCCTTTTACAAAAGGAGTCCAGGGTTTAGAATGTTTCTCTGTTGTGTAGGAGAAAACCTCCTGTTCATCCCTCTTTCTGAGGTATACTGGGTCTGGCTGGGATGGAGGTAACTTTCTTCATGGCACCCCTGTGCCAAAATACAGGTGCTATGTTTTGGATTTGGGGGTAAAACGGTGTTAGTAACACCGTTCTGGCTGTTGTTGAACAGCGCTTGCACAGCCTCAAAGCCTTCTCCATGTCTCACTCTCCCACCACCAGTGAGAAGGCTGGTACTGGGCAAAAAGCTGGGAAGGGACACAGCCAGGACAGCTGACCTGAACTGACCAAAGGGAAATGCCATACCATATAGCGTCATGCTCAGCAAGCAATAAAACTGTGGTAGCAGAAGTGCAGGGTGGGGAGGGAGGGGGGTGTCTTCCAAAGTGCCCGTTGCTGAGATGAGGTGGGGCTCAGTCTGCTTGTGGGTGATGGTGAGGGATTGCCTTTTCCACCCTATCTTTCATTCACCTAGTAAGCTGTCTTTACCTTGATCCGTGAGTTTCCTTGCTTTTGCTCTTCCTATTCTCTCCCCCATGCCACCGAGGAGGGAGCAGAAAGGGAGAGAGCAGCTGTGTGGTGCTTGGCTGCTGGCCAGGGTTAATCCACCATGTGAGGGAAGGAATTTGTGTGAGTATTTGCTACATCAGCCAACTACAGGGTTTTCAGAGACTAAGGGAAGCCTACTAGCCTGTTCCAGTTTGCATCAACAAATTAAGAGACTGAGGTAGAAAGTGAGAAAAAGGGTGAGCATTGCTGTATTCTAAACACTTGGGAGATAAAGGAGCCAAGTGGTTAGGTCAGCGCTGTCATGCCTGGTGACATTTTAAGCATAGAACATGTTTTGAAAGAAATTAACTGGTTCATCAGGCAACGGGTCTGAATTCTGCTTCTTTGGTATTAGAAGGCACACCATGGTTGAGTTAGATGCTGTGTGCCTGTGTTTTGGCTGGGATGAGATTTAAATCTCTCACCAGTCCTTATTTCCTTCCGAGGCTAGACTGAAGTCTGCTCCTCTGTGCATTGTCTTACGCATCTCTTTCAGCAGATGTTGCTCCTGTGAATCCTGTTCTTAGGTGTCCTGCTGTCCTTATGCTTATGTGTAGACATAAGGACATGTCTACAGATGTATGGGAGATTAATGTTGTGTGTGGATCCACATGATGAGTTTAAGACGATAAGGTTGCTGTACTAAAGTCCTTTTTTGAAATTTGTCCTTCAGTCTTCAACAAGTGAATTAATGGGCCACAGGAAGAATTAAGAAAATAACCACTACTTCTAAAATGTAAAAAAACCATTACTTTTATTCCTATGGGGTTTTTTTAAACAATATTTCTGTATTGAAATAATAGTTGATATACCTCACGAGCACTGTGGAGATAGCTTATTTACATTTTCCTGCTCTGTATTTAATGGGAACCAGAGTCATCATTTTCATTTTTTGAAGCATATATCTAGTGAAGTAGTTAAAGAAAATTGACTTGGAGAAACTTATTGCTAGAACGTGCTTCTTCATTTTAAACTTAGTTGTACTTTATTGGCTAGCAGTGGGATACAGGGGAATTTCCAACCAGAATGAGTAATCATTTTCTTCTACATCTTGCAAGCACAGAAGATCTGTAAAAGGATCTGAGATAAGACCCTACTGAGAAGAAGTGCAACTGCTGGTTTCAGAACATTTTGGAGGCTCGTGAGGGGTTTTTTATTTTTACTTTTTCCATTTCAGTATAAATGTTGGCACACTCACCGGAAGTGTTGGCAGAGAGGAAGTAGTGGGTGTATCAGTCATACTGAAACCAACAGGTGGCACAGCTTATGCTTATATCAAAATCTTCAGCTTCAGATGAAACGTAACATACAGAAGGACTAAGAGGGCAGTATCCTCCTGTTTGTTCCAGACTGCTCCTACAATGTAAAATCTATCTGTGGGCTTTGCAGATTGTTTGAAAGATTCATGTTTGGCATGAACTTTCAAGATGAGGCCTTTCTCACCTTTAGTCAGTAAGGAACAGTGTAGAAGAAGATGCAAGAGAGAAAAGATGGACTACAGAACATAGGTCTCAGTGACAAGAAGCTTTCAGAAAATAATCTGTGTTTCTTTTTATCTTCTGTTGCAGAGCTAGCAGTCATTTTAAAATAACTGAAATAAACCCTGAGGGCTGATAAAGACAGGATCAAGGAAGGAACCCCTTCCTCAATGCTGCAACCCCTTCCTCAATGCTGCAGTGTGTTCTCCTTTCTAAACAGTGAGGTACACAACACCTGCACCAGCTGCATGGGCTGCATGAAACCTCACAAGTGTACTGTGAGCCATGCTGTGGAGACTCTGTGCTGGGGAGATGGTGTAGCGTGGCTGGCTGTAGGGGATTGCTGTAAGCTGGCACTGGAAACAAAACACAGGGCTTGACCTGTAGAGCACTGATGGCAGTTGGGATTTCTGCTGTCTCCAAGGGGTTTGTTGTGGGTTTTCATAGATAAATTGATTTGCTGTAGTTCATGGGTTTCTCTGAGTCGCCAGGGAAGTTTCACAGCTGATCCATAGAGATGACACTGGCTGTCTGTGGAGTGAATTAGAAGGTGAACTGAATGAATTCTGAGGAGCGAGAAGGACAGCTTTGAGAGGATATGGGCAGAGGAAGATTAGGCTCATGCATTTGGGTATCTCAGCTCTCTGATGTTGTTAGTAGTGAACATCTGTCCTTTTCCTACTGAATCTCTTTAGAAAACAGTAGGATCCTCATCGACATGGGTAATGCAGAAAGGCTGTTGTAGAGCACAAAATTTGCCTGAGATCTCCTGCTTTTAACTCATGAGATTGCTAAGCCATTGTTACTATTTTGGTACAGTGATAATCCTCTGAAACAGAGGTGAAAAAGGAAGAGGAAATCTGTCTTTCTGGTTTTGTTTTCAATTTCTATAAACTTGTTTGTAATATGCAAAGCAAGTTCTGGGCACAAAATATCTGGGAAGTGTGCCAATGTGTAAACACACTTCATTTCTATAACATTGGTGACTTGAAGTTGAGTAGCTTAAATTCAGACTGAACAAATTACTGTCAATGACATGGCTGATGGTAACTTAGTAAAGCCACTGGCAATATACCGTGATTTCTAGCATAATAGTAGATAAGTAACAGTAAGACAGTTCATTTTTTGCTTAAAGGCTTTAATCAAGAAAGTGACAAGTATTTCATTTCCTTTTAAAAGAATTTTTTTAAATGCACTTATACAACCTTTTTTCCTTTGCTTTTTTCTTTTGTCTTTCTTTTTTTTTTCAATGTATTCTTACAGTTTAGTGAACTGGCAGGTTGATATGTTTTGGGATTGTCATAATTCCTTTTTTTCTTCATTTGATTTATAACAGCAGTAATAATAGTAGACACGTACCTGCTGGATGCCTCCATTGATACATTTTAAAGTACATGAAACCCAGAGAAAGAAAATAAAACAAGTTATACAATAGAGAGGACACATCCCTAAATTTTTTTGGCAAATACTAGCCAATCATGACAAAAGTCTTTTGTCATATTTCTCTGTACTCCTTTCTGAAATACATAGTAGAAAAAAGAAAGTGATGCAGAAGGCTGTCGTATCAGGAAATCTTGGACAAAAGCAAGCTAAAGACAGGAAATCTTTCTGGAGGAAAAACATCCATTAATCTCCTTACTTGAAAACCACAGGAAATCTGTTGGGAAGTTATTGCTTGTAAAATTAGTAGTGGGATCTGTAGCCTTTCACACAGGTATCATCTGACCAAGTGTAGCAGTGAGCGAAAAGAGTTTTTTCTTGGTCTATTCCATGTCCATGTGAAACCAGTTGGTGGGCTTGGCAGAACTCCAATCACATCTCACTGCTGCTAATTGGCATTTTGGTTGGCATTGTTTGCGGTGAAGCTAGAGCTTAATAGGATGTAAAAAATGAGCAACAGTTGTTCTTTAAAGGTGCTGGTCCTTTGGCATAGCAGCATGTGGACTCCTATGTATTATTTAAGTATGTTCATATTTAATGGACTTTTTAAGGCAATCTCTTACTTTTGAGCTCTACATTAAGTTGTGATGCAGCAAATTCTTTCTGTTCAATCACGTTCTTCAACACATGCTTGCACATGCTTCAGTGACTACTTTTTAACTGCTAAAGGTTTTGTGTAATCTTGATACTAAGGAGTAACTTCTGCCTCCTTATTTTACTGAAGTAGTTTACTTTTATTTGTATGAAGCCTAGCTCTTCTGGTTGGTTAATTCAATGACAGCCATGGGATTTATTATGGTAAAACCAATAGCTTTTATATCTGATTAGCTGCTCTGGTTCATTGCATTGATCACATTTAAGGGCCTGTAATAGATATTTTATATAATAATGTCTAAAAGGGACACTTCAGATTGTATTGATTAAACCAAAAGAGGTCAGATATTCTTCTATATAATGGAAGTTAGTCTAACAAGTAATGTAGCACTGAACATGTTGTTTTACTGTATCTGTCCAGAGCTAATGTTAGACGTTATTGACTTAAGCCTTCAAGGGGAGTTGGGCACAAGCTGAAAGCAGTTTTAATCTGTTCATCAGTCCAAAGAGCAAAGAGCATCCTGAACATATTTTCAAGTTCACAGACTACATTTTTCAACATCAGTTTCAGTATCAGTGCCATTAATGAAATGCTCCATGGTACAGGGCATAGTCCTCATCCTGGGATCATCTTTATAAATTTCCCCCTATTGCAGGGACACAGAATGTAATATTCCACAGCAAGGAGCAGAATGTCCCATAGTTGTGTCTTTTTTTAGGGTAGATTTAACAGTTGATATGAGGTGTTAGAAAATGGTCTCTCAAGAATACAGACGTGTGGAATAGATGTTCTGGGGAACAAATAAATTATTCCAGTGTTTTCTGAAGTGACAAAGACAGAATTTAACAATTTGAGTAGGTCTTTCCATTATTGTGTTCCTAATTCCTTAATATACATAGTGGACACACTACATTTTATTCTTATTCCTCATATATTTGGGGTTTTTTATTTTCTGAACATGACAGCATTTGCCTTATTTTGAAAAGAGAGTAGTTAGGATTTTTTCTGTTGCAGAAATGTGTTTACTGGACATTAGTGTAAGAACAGATATTCACATCAGTAGGAAAGACTAGATCTAATGGTGAAAGCTGGAATTAGTGCAAGTTATTAACTTTACACCACTCTAGTAACATTCTGTTGCCATTTTCATAGGAAAAATGCTAAATCAATTTTAAGTTGTAGTAATGCTTTCATAAAAAATAAAGAATTCTGTAGGTTTTTGAAATGTATATTTTCTAAATTTAAACCAAAGTTATCTGTGTGTTTCAAAGCACTTAGCCATGTCTACCAGTCAGTCTGCTGGACATTACTATTACTATAACTTTGCAGTAAGACTACATTGTTCTTTTTCCCTTACTAGCCTTTAGCTGAATTGTTACTTTTGTTCAAACAAAAGGTTTTCCCCTGTTCTTAATTTGACATGGCATTCCCAGAGAAGCATTGGCTGACATTTTTGAAGAGTCTTGTCCAATCAGTCCCACTCTTGTATTGTTACAAACCAAATACCTTTTCACCTCCAGTTGCCCATGTTTGCCACAGGAGATAGCTTTGCATGTGGTAATTTTCAGTGAACATTTTGTCGTGGCCTCACCAATCCCCAGAAAAAGTCAGGACCCCAGGGCGCAGTCTGACAAATCACATGCGTTGAAGATTAACATGAACATGTGGTTATGTTGTATTATATATTATTTCAATGACATGGGTATGTATTATTTGAATTGAAACTAAAATTCAAACTTACTTAACTTCTCTTGTAGCTGAAATATAGTCTGTGTAATTGCCATCATGTAATAGATATTTAATAGTCATGCCATAGGGAAATTATCATTTTGCATTTATTAGAGGATTCATCACTACTGTGCAGGACATGGGTCAAATTCATCTCCTGGCTGCAGTGTCTTTGCTGACCCAAGCCATTATCAAGGTTTCCTACCAAGGAACTGCTTCAATAGCCTTTCTGAGTCTTGAATTGCTACTCTGAGACATACAAATAAAGGCCCTTTCAGAAAGGAAATATGGCTGGTAGAAAGCAGGCTGCTTATTTATCCCTCTGCCTGCTAAAATTGTCCCTGTGGGCCAGGTGAAATCAGACCCACTCCTGGTTTCTCATTTCCATTTTAGCTCCAGCAATAGGAGACGTCCCAGTGTGGGCTTGTGTTTCCACCCTTCAGCTGGAGGCTGACCTCTTGTATCAACCCTGCTGATGCCACAGACCAAACTCCTGCCCAGGGAACTAGCCTACCATCACAGTTGGTCTGGATCAACCCCTAGGTCCATGAAAAGTGTCAGCAGCAGGGAGCAGTGCTGCTGTCTCTTGTGCCACCCCTGAATGGGAAGGGAGTCCCAGAAGATGAGTGGAGAGGAAAGGAGGGGTTTCCAGCAGTGGTTACCACTCCAGGAAGAGTTTTTCCTTCAAAAACAGACACAGCATGATTATGAATCAAAATATAAGCTTAGGCTGTAAGTGTTTTAAAAACTTGAAAATCTCAGTGAAGTAAAAGACCTGATTTCTGTGACTGCTTTCTCATTTTGCTGTTAGGAAATGCTGTTTTTTTCTATGCACTACACATTTTGTTTTCTCTGTCACTTTTCCATTCTTTCACTCTCTGTTTTGCCTTTTTTTCCCCCACCTCTGCATATGTTTCTGTGGGTGAAAGAGTTTGGTAGGTAGTCTTATTTTGCTGAATAGAAGATTAGTTGTGAAGCCAAAAGTAGTACCTTCTCAAAACCCAATAAAATATTGTTGTGCCATCTCCAATCTGATATGATTTTTCTCTTCCTCCTGTTCATCGCTTTGTTTCATCACTTCTGTTTAATCCAAACTAATGCCAATACTCTTTTTAGAGAAGGAAATAAGTAATATTTACAATATATATGAGAGCAAAAAAGCAACTGACTCCCTCTAAAACGTAACTTAAATTTCTAGCCCCATTTACTTAAAATGCAATTGCTTCCTTTTGCTTATTTTTATAACTGTTTTGTTGGGATTGGGCCCAGTGTGCTTTCCAGAATGGAAATCCAACACTACTTTTCCTGACAAAGTTTTTCGTTTGCACTGTCAATATGCTTAACTTTTTTGTTACTTGTTTGTGTTAAACTGTTGGTTGGGGAATGGAGACGTAGTCGTGCTCCAATCTTTAGTCTCTAAAGATTTGTACATAAGTCTGATTTGGTTAACCCATGACAATGAGTTTAGAGGTGCTTGCATATTCCCTAATGTGTGTTTAATCACAAAGGAAAACTGCAGAGCTCAGTGCTACTTATAAAGTCACTGGTCTGAAGAAGTGTGTTCAACTGGAATAGCAGAGACATTCTCTAATGAAGCACATTAGCACAACTGCATAAGCAAAGTAGCACAGTGCTTTTCTCCCATTATGCTTAGCATATTCACTGGTCGTTAGCATTAACTCACATTCTCTGAATGTATTGCTGTCTCCAGTCATGAGTGACAGAGAACTGTTGCTATTATCACTAGCTGTTATGTAGGTCTGTAAGACTGTAAGATAGAAGCATCCTTCCAGTCAACAAAGCGTCTCACTCAGAAAAGCTTTGCTGGGTATTTTGCGCCTTCCCCTTGGTCATAAAAGACAGCCAGATAGTGAAAGCTTGGACTTTCATGCACACCTGCAGAGTGTAGAAAGGATTGAGCTGAACTTTGTTCTAGATTATCCACAGACTTAATTGTTTATGAAGTTCCAACCAGGTATTTCTTTCCAATTGTGTTGTAGGAAATTGGGAGATACTTGTGTAACAGACAGTATAGCATTAAAGAAAAGGTGTCATGAGGAAAGATTCCTATTAGATTATGTGGATGAAACCCATGCCCTACTGAAACAAATCAGAACACAGCTATGAACTTCCATATAACTGAGATAGCACCTTTTGCTTTAACCTGGCCTTTATAGGGTTAGCATTTGGAGCAGGAAGAAAGTTGAGGAGAAGAAAGAAGAATCATAGAATCATTTAGGTTGGAAAAGACCTTCAAGATCATTGAGTCCAACCATCAACC
>NW_010972621.1:956409-975356 GCF_000737465.1 Haliaeetus leucocephalus
TAAAGAGCGATAAGGTCTCCCCTCAGCCTCCTTTTCTCCAGACTATACAACCCCAGTTTCCTCAGCTGCTCCTCATAAGACTTGTGCTCCAGGCCCCTCACCAACTTGGTTGCCCTTCTCTGGACACGCTCCAGCATCTCCATGTCTTTCCCGTAGTGAGGGGCCCAAAACTGAACACAGGACTCGAGGTGCGGCCTCACCAGTGCCCAGTACAGGGGAACAATCACCTCCCTGCTCCTGCTGGCCACGCTATTTCTGATACAGGCCAGGATGCCGTTGGCCTTCTTGGCCACCTGGGCACACTGCTGGCTCATACTCAGCCAGCTGTCAACCAGCACACCCAGGTCTTTCTCTGCTGGGCAGCTTTCCAGCCACTCTGCCCCAAGCCTGCAGCGCTGCATGGGGTTGCTGTGACCCAAGTGCAGGACCCGGCACTTGGCCTTGTTGAACTTCATACAGTTGGCCTCAGCCCATTGATCCAGCCTGTCCAGATCTCTTTGTAGAGCCTCCCTACCCTCAAGCAGATCGACCCTGACTCCCAACTTGGTGTCGTCTACAAACTTGCTGAGGGTGCACTCGATCCCCTCATCCAGATCATTGATAAAGATATTAAACAGAACGGGGCCCAACACCGAGCCCTGGGAAACGCCACTTATGACCCGCCTCCAACAGGATTTCACCCCATTCACCACAACCCTCTGGGCTCATCCAGCCAGCCAGTTTTTCACCCAGCGAAAAGTACACTTGTCCAAGCCATGAGCCGCCAGCTTCTCAAGGAGTATGCCATGAGAGACAGTGTCAGAGGCCTTGCTGAAGTCCAGGTAGACAACATCCACAGCCTTTCCCTCATCCACTAGGTGGGTCACCTGGTCATAGAAGGAGATCAGGTTGATCAAGCAGGACCTGCCTTTCATGCTGGCTGGGCCTGATCCACTGGTTGTCCTGCACATGCCATGTGAGTGCACTCAAGATGAAGAAGCTTGCTAAATTAGTACATTGACAAGTCATGGAAAGATTTTGAATAGGAACATCCATCAGCCAGTTTGTAGCTGTGCTTTGTAGCTATAGACATAGCAAAATAGTTTCTCTTCTCTGAATTCATGCAGAAGGAATCAAACAAAGGAAAAAGGAAGCCTATCAAATTACGACAAATAGTTGCTTGAGTTTGGTATTCAACTTGTCAGTTCTATGTTTTTTCCTAGTTAATCAAATGCTTTTTCTTTTGTGCTGTTTTCTCATCATTGCTACTGTACCTTGCTACAGACATTTGTTTCGTATTAGCTTAGATTTGACTGTTTATGAACCATCTAAACGCATCTCCCATCTTCCACTTCACATCCTCATAAATTCACATACATGCTTTTTGATCACTATTTTTAGACCTGGCGTGGTTTAACCCCTGCCAGTAACTAAGCACCACACAGCCACTCGCTCACCCCCCCCACCCACCCAGTGGGATGGGGGAGAAAATCGGGAAAAAAAAAAGTAAAACTCGTGGGTTGAGATAAGAATGGTTCAATAGAACAGAAAAGAAGAAACTAACAATGACAATGATAACACTAATAAAATGACAACAGCAGTAATAAAAGGATTGGAATGTACAAATTATGCACAGTGCAATTGCTCACCACCCACCGACCCACACCCAGCTAGTCCCTGAGCGGCAATTCCCTGCCCCCACTTCCCAGTTCCTATACTAGATGGGACATCCCATGGTATGGAATACACTGTTGGCCAGTTTGGGTCAGGTGCCCTGGCTGTGTCCTGTGCCATCTTCTTGTGCCCCTCCAGCCTTCTCACTGGCTGGGCTTGAGAAGCTGAAAAATCCTTTAGACTAAACACTACTTAGCAACAACTGAAAACATCAGTGTTATCAACCTTCTTCTCATACTGAACTCAAAACATAGCACTGTACCAGCTGCTAGGAAGACAATTAACTCTATCCCAGCTGAAACCAGGACACACCTAAGGGTCACTCTGTTCAAGTGTTCTCCATGATTTTTTAAGGTTTTATCCTAGCCCTTAATATTTCCATGTGTTTAAACAGTTCCATGGGGTAAGGGTAAAATATATGAAAAATAGTCTTCTTAACTGTTGGAAATGAAAGGAAAAAAAAAGCCCATTAATGCCAGCAGCTTTAAACCAGTGTATAATAAAAAATAATTTACCTGATGCAGATTCTGGCTATGTTAATCAAAAATAGATTGATTTGAACTTACAGACTGACACATTGACTTTTATCTTTTAAGTGTGAATGTAGTTCATTAATTTATAATGTAAGGAGGGGGAGTAACACAAAAAGAAATTGATGCAGTTTTATTATTTATCACTGGTGGGTTCTATCTGATGGCCACAAATTGAAAAACAATATAGTTTTTTTGAGCAGGTCAGAATATGTTAACCTGAGGGAAACACGAACATATCTTCATATCTTTGTATATGAGCTGGTAATGTGCACTTGCAGCCCAGAAAGCCAACTGTATCCTGGGCTGCATAAAAAGAAGCATGGCCATCATGTCAAGGGAGGTGATTCTCCCCCTCTACTCCACTCTCGTGAGACCCCCACCTGCAGTACTGCATCCAGCTCTGGAGTCCCCAGTACAACAAAGACTGTTGGAGCAGGTCCAGAGGAGGGCCACGAAAATGGTCAGAGGCCTGGACCACCTCCCATATGAACACAGGCTGAGAGAGTTGGGGTTGTTCAGCCTGGAGGAGAGAAGGCTCTGGGGAGAACTTATTGCAGCCTTTCAATATGTAAAGGGGGGTTGTAAGAAAGACAGAGAGACTTTTTGCCAAGACTTATAGTGAGAGGACAAGGGGCAATGGTTTTGAACTGAAAGAAGGTAGGTTTATATTAGACAGAAGAAATGTTTTATGATGAGGGTGGTGAGACAGAGAGGTGGTAGATGCCCCATCCTTGGAAGCGTTCAAAGCCAGGCTGGACAGGGCTTTGAGCAACCTGATCTAGTTGAAGATGTCCCTGCCCCTGGCAGGGGGAGTTAGACTAGATGATCTTTAAAGGTCCCTCCTAACGCAAACGATTCTGGGATTCTGTAATTCATAGGATTCTGTATTTTGCCCCATTATCTGTATTGCAGGAATATGTTATTATCTAAGTATGTCACAGAGAAATAAGGTAGACATGGAGCACCTCACTGAGAGATATATCTCTCTTCACCAGACCTCAGGAAGGAGCTGATTTGCCGGAAAGGAAAACCTTTTCACCAGAAGTTTACCTATTAGCTTTCTTAGTCTGTAAAATGTACTCTAGGTCTATTTTACTCCACCTTTGCTATGTACCTGTGTGCACATCTATGGCACCTGTGATATCTGAATAAATTATTTATAACTGACTTCTTTTAAATTAAGATATGTTTCACCTCTAAAAATGGTTTTGTGCATGAGTTGATGGAGCAACACTTTTCAGCAGCAGCAGGTACTGTGCTAGAATGAGTGTCAGCTGATGACTTCCATGACTCTGAAGCAAGGATAAGTGTTTAAGTTGCTATGCAACAGAAAACTAACCACATTTACTGTCAGAGGTTCCGTGCCTTTTTTGGTGTAAATGGATTTCTGAGGGCTTAAAAGAGTTTAAAAAATAAATTTATGGATATTCTTTGTGATTTTCAGTAGCTACATAAGTAAGTAGCCTCTACTGTCCCTTTCTTTCTTGTAGTGTGATGTATGAGAAAGAATATTTCTAACTACCCAAGCACCAGATCAGTGTTTCCAAGGTGTTTTGAGAGTTGGAGGAAGACAACAGTCTAGCCAAACTCAGCATGCTTGGAGCAGTAGGGAATAGTGACTGGTGGTAGGCAGGTAAAGAGATCATGACTTGTTACGGAAGTAACAGAAGTAAAACAGGTGCAGGCAGAGCTCTGATGGTGCAGCCTGAGACACTGAGTCATTTCTGTGGCTTACAAGTCACAGTGAAAAGAGAAGTGGTTGAAGGGACTTCACAGAAGCTTGAATACTTTGTGAGAGGAGGAGGTGAAAAGGGGCTGTGAAAAGCCCCATTCAGGTTTTTCTGTGAGAATGCTGAGCAGTTAAGCACAGCCTGAAGACTAAGGTGTCCCATAGATGTCAGCAAAAGCTTTGCTCAGCAACCTTATTTTAAAAGTTGTCATGAATGTGACTTACATTTTGAGAAAAGCATGAAAATACAGTAAGAGAAGATGCATCTTCCCTCACTGCTGAAAAAATATTTTGTGGCTAATTGTAGATGACAGTGAATAAATGATCTAGAAGACCAATAATAAGCAGGAAATAAAGCCTTTCTACAAAAATAAGTAGCAAAAGTGACCTTGGCTTCTGGAGGGTCTTAAGGGAATGTTAAATGGACCAAAGCTTAGGACCTGAGGAATTCTAATACAGGTTCTCAGATGCACAAAAGAATGTGTTAAGTAGGTCTTAAAAATAGTATGTCAACATTAGAGGATGTGCATGTATTCCAGCCTACCCAGTAAGGCTGTGAGAAGATGGTTATTGTGAAGTGAATAGAGGAAACGTGGACATGATGATCCTCCTACCAGTAATTAGTTTGGAGTAGATCAAGCCCAGTCTGTTAATAATAGCATTGTGTTATAAACAGTTTCTTTCTTCAAGCTTCTCTAGTAATCTTTATTTCCAACCTGATTCTCCTGTTAAGATAATCTTTATCACAATACATTTAAAATGTCCTTGTCCCATTGCTTTGATTTTGGTCTTCATTGTCCTGAAAAATATGTAGCTGTTTCTTAGAGGATATTATGCATCAAAACTGCTATTTCACTGTCTCACATACAAGCACACACATGCACATTATTACTCCTTTTTCATTCAGGTCTAGCTATTGTGCTAACATCACATTTGCAGTCGTTCTTTCCTGATGAGTGCTAAACCTAGCCTATGCTACCAAGCAAGAGTTGGCACCTTTTCTCATGAGCTCCATTCTTGACAGATACATGGTCTCTGATGAGAATCAAGGGGCATCACTTTCAGTATTAAAAAAAACCAACTATTGCTTTTTCAAGTACAGTAGGCCAGTTTTAGTGAGAGACCTCAAAGAATTGGTCAAACATGCTAATTGCAGTCTTCAGGAAACATCTTGGAGACTGTATCTTACCTATAAAGTCAGTAGTTGTCATTGGGTGTCTGTACATTAGTGTTTTCAGTGTGTATCAGAAGGCATTTTTTAAGTAAATGTCCTGATCATTCTCTTTTACTGTTCTTTCTGTCATGGAAGGGTCTTCAAGCACATGATATTCAGATTAAAATAAACCGGGGCATTCCTGTGGCTCACCAAGTACACCCCAACTCAGTCTGTGATGAAAAAAAAACTGTAACGGTTATGGTGTGGACGTACTGTACTCAGGACCATCTGTCGTACCCTATAGAGCAAGTCCTAATGGTCCCCACTGCTTGCTAATGTAGTCACTGACTCCAGGGGGAGCAAAAATCCAGGTAACTTTCTCTGGGAACGTTTTAAGTACGCTTTTGCCCAGCCCACTCTGCTTTTGAGTGGTGGTTTAACTGTGGAGCATTGCAAGGCAGATATAATTCTAAAAAACTATTTTCTACCTTGCATTGTAATATTGATTATGTTGTAGAAGTAAACATAATGAGTGGTAAAGACAGAACAGTTCCCCCAACCCGAAAAAAAGAAAGCAAGCCTAGCTCTATGCTTCCATAGTTAATGATCAGTTTTGAGGAGAGATTCTGCTATGAGGCATACTGAGACAATGTGATTTGGCAGAAACTGTTGACTAAAAAATGTTATTAAAATTTTTGGTACAGGACAATGTTCTGTAATTTTACTTTTGCAAGTGTTTAAACTCACTTAGCTTTTTTTTAATGTTTAACACTGAAGTATTTATCCATCTGTTAGTATCTGACTTGAGAGACATTCTCTGTATACCAAGGAATATTCACATAAGAGTTTAAGCTATTTTATCAAGAAATCTCTTCTAGCAAGCTAATTGCCATAGCATTTTCAGACTGAAGTCAGTTCAAAATATTTGACAGGCCAGTAGCATGTAAGTAACACTCAAATTCAAAGTGAATCAGTTTCCTCTCATGTAATCTCATTGGCAATCCCATGTCCCTTATTTTTAAACAAGTCATTTTTGAACACAATTATATCAGTGTGTAAGTCAATTTAGGCACTTGAGAGTTACTTGTATGAAAGTTTACAGGGGTTGACTTTCACTTCTGCTGTCCCTTAAAAGAAATCAGTATGTATTTTCAAAAGGGCTATTGATGTGCATGCAAAATAGATCTAGAAGTGCAGTAAACAATTTAGGTTTTGCTCTCAGAGTACCTGTAACTCAGCTCGTGTCAAAATAATGTTAATGATAGTATCTCTATGAATTGCCAGATAAGTTATGTTGCCAGTTTGATCATTAGTATATTGCGCATGGAATGAAAGCAGATAATTTTCAATCATGCCTTGGCTGTCTTTCGGAAAAAGACATCACTTGCTTACTTTGACATGTTTAGCATTTTGGAAGCTGCATCAATTCTCTTTTCACAAAAGCACTTTGAGACATTTCTTCTTAGTCCTATGTGTAACTTACTATTGCAAAAGAAAAGATATACAGGCCTGGGCTATTATCTCTGCACTCCTGTTGCTTTTACATAGCCTAAAGATTGAAATTTAATGTAGGATACTACTTTACAGTCTGGTTCTTTATGGACCTTCTGGAAAAGGTTAGTACACTATTATTGTTTACACTGATGGCAACTATTCTCATCAGTGAAATCTAAAGTGAACTAGCTGTTAAATCATTGTTATATTTCCCACACACAGTCTTTTTCAAGATAATTTCAATTGCTTTTCAAAAATATACATAGATAAGTATTCCAACTGTTTCTGTGGGTTAATTGCAGAATTAATTGGAGCGTGTTGTCTTGAATAGCAGTAAATGTGTATTGTTTATTGCTTAAATGTGGTTCATTTTAATTTCTTTTTTGTTCTGTAAGGTTTGCAACTGCTATTGCTTGAAGTCTCTTCTGTGGGGGGTTTACTATCTGCTGCTGGAACAAATCAAGCAAGACTCAACTTCTTAAACAAGAAAGGTGTCTCTAATAGAAACACTGACATGTCTTTGAAATTTGAGAGCATCTTTCAGGAAGTTTCTCCTTTTTGACAAAAAGTCACTGCTCTACTTACTCTAGTAGGTTTTGAATGACTTTATATGCATCTGGATACATAGGCATTAACTAGTTTCACAGATATAGTGTACCTCCTACGTGTGAAAATAAAAGAGCATTAACTGAAGTTTCATGGCTAAGTAAAAATAATGATCTGGCGTCAGTGGAAATACATTATGTACAAGCATTTTTGTGTACAGGGATAATAAGTGTTTAAGGAAGCAGCTTGGATTTTTCTAAAATTTAGAATTTTGGTCATACAGTTTAACTTTTGTTCTGGAATGCCTTGGTCATGATAGCAGTGAGTGGGATGCCAAGGTACCTCATTGCCAAGCTTTGCAGATGTGTGGACAGCATGACCTTCTCACAGCCTTAAGAAGAGCTTGGTCTTGTAGGTATGCTCTACGGAGGCCCTGTGCCTGTTAAAAATCAGTTTTCACAGAGATGTACTGCTATTCTCTTCTAGAAGTTACTTAAACAGATGGGAGATGATGGCTCTCATTCTCTTTTTGTAGTGCAGCACAGGGTACACAGCACCTGAAAAGGCTTAAAGTTGCTTCCTCCCTCCCCCATGTGACCAGTTTGAGACCCACATTTTCTGCAGTCATGCTCTGCCCTGTGTCTGCTGGGGGCTTTTCTGGGGAAAGGGACATTGCCTGTCTTTCCTGCTGGAATGCTTCTACTTTAAAATCAAAAAATATGTGGGCAGTTTTGAAAGTCCTTGTTTGTGAAGAAAGAATCAAGGATTCTGCAGCATGGGCATTTTATATTTTGAAACTAATGATGGTTTAACTTAAAAAACCTTTGTCATTGGTTCATCAAGGGTTTAAGCATGGGTCTTTTCCTTTGGGTGATGGTTTTATCAGATGGTTAAGGAGGCTTATTTATTCTGTGATTCCTTTCTAAACCTAGGTCAATAATTTCTTTTTTTAGATGAAATCTGAAGGAGCTAGTGTGGGTTCAAATAAAAGTATTCTGATAGCTTGGAAATACTGCAGAAGTCAGACAGAAGTTGAGACATGTTCCCAGTCTTAAACGTATCCTGTTAATTAGTCCTGAAGGTTTTCTCCTTCGTATATAGGCCTTACTACCCCATCCTTCCACATATTATATAGGGCATGTGGCTTATGGCTGTGGAGGATTCCAGTTGTTACACCAAAATCTTTTTATGTATGAGAAAAGAGTTCATAGGCTTAACTGTTCTTAACTTTAGCAGGCATTTCTTAATTCACTGGCAACAGAAGGGCAATGTTATGCTGTATTTTGATACTACTTTATCCTTAGCAGATCCTTTTCCTATTGAGGTGATTTTCCAAAAGTTGATTAAAGCAGCTTTGGGAGCAGATCATGCTAGAGCAATGGTGCAAAGCAGAATAGTCTCCTACAACAGAGTCTTTATTTTAAGATAGGTAAAAGTGGCTTTAATATATTCTTAATTATTTTGCCATAGCTAGTAAAGACTATGTGGTTTTAACCACTTACAGAGGTTAAAAATCTCTGCAATGGCAGTGACGCTGAATGGCAGCGACGCTGAATGACAGTCTGCTGGCCATCCTCTCATTTAGCTGTGGCAATGCAAGGTATGTAACACAACTGCATTCACCATTGTTATCACTGGTTTTTTTTTCTCTTTCTAATGAAGATTGCCAGGCAGAGTCCAGTCTCTCAAGTGGTCCTTGAAATCTGCTTTATAAGCAAGAATTTGAATTTACTTGACAATATAAGATGAAGGGGTAAAGGAATAAAAACCCAAACAAAAAAAAAACCTTAACATTAAAGCAGTGAATTAAGTTTGCTAAAAAGCAAATGACAATTTTGGGAAGTGTTTCAGCTCTTTACATAAAGTGCATTATTCCTTTTAATGAAATATTTTTTGTGTATGCTAGTTCAAAATACTGTACATTGAAAACTGTAAAGTAGATCTTATGCAAACACTCAGCAGTGTTTCTGTGCTGCGTGTCACACTCTCAGTGTTATTGTTCACACTTTAATTCTTTCACACTCTAGAGTCCTTGTGCAGCCTCCTGCCCAAGGCATAGCTCAGTAAGAAAAGGATGAATAATGCATTTTTAATTAATACAGTTACATAAATTGAGAGGGTCAGTTGAAGGGTTGTTCATATCGTTGATGTGATTCATGCCACTAAAGACATGAAAGCACAAGCAAAGGCTTTATTCTTTCTGAGTTTGAGGAAGTTATTTTAGCTTACACCTTCTAGAGAAAGCAGACACTGGGTCCAAGAGTATAAAAATGGCTGTTTAAGTAGGTCCCTCTCTAGCCTGTGGTCTTACCTGTGCCACATGCCAACACAGAAGCTTAGAAGCAAAGTTAGAAGCAGAGGAAATGTCAAGTGTTTACCCTGTGATCGTGCTCCCATGGCCAGTGGCTTAGCAAACCCTTGAGAAGGAACTTCATCTGCACTGCTGTGTTTGTGAACTTTTAACAGTTTGTATCTTTTTAGTCAGTTGGCCATTGTAATCCAAAACATCCTGTTGCAATAAATTCCATTGTTCAATGATGTGTTGTATAAAAAAGTACTTTCATCTGTTTATTTTAGACCTACCACTGAATCACTCCATCAGGTCCATAGTTTTTATGTTACAGCACTTGTGTTAGAGTAGTAATTAAATCCTCATTTGCCTTCTTTACACACTACATGACTTTGGAGTTTTCTGCCATATCCCCGCTTAGTTGTCTCTTTTTCAAGCTACCCTGTTTACTCTCATACAGAAGTTACTTTATTCTTCTGATAGCCTATGTTGCTTTTCTCTGTGTCTTGTCCTGTTCTACAGTATTTTTTGAGAGAGTGTAATTAAAAGTAATTTGAAGTGAGACTTCAGTCCGAATTCAAGCTACTCAATTTCAGGTCATCAGTGTTATAGAAATGAAGTGTGTTTACACATTGGCACATTTCAATAAATTCAGAAGTCTGCTTTACAGCTTGGACCCACAAACAAGTTGTTGTAGCACAGCTATCAAGACAACAAATAACTGGAGCACTATAGTGGTGCACTGTATGACTGCAGCCTTCCACTTACGGGCTTAATAGTGATGCTTAAATAGCAGACTCCATTTTCTAACATGGCAAGATGCACCTATTTCTTTGTCGATTAAACTTACGTCTCTATCCAGCCTGAAGATCAGGAATTGGTCATGGGTGAAGATCTAGAGATTAGTTATGAGAAACAAGAGATTCTTTTTTGGATCTGTAGTAAATTGCTTCCCTCACATTGTAATCTTAGTTATACAGAAAATGAGTATATCCCAGATAAATAGGTAAGAAGGGTATCTTTAGACTTAAAAATAAAGTTATAACAAAACTCAAGAAACTGAAAGCAGGTGCAAAAATGGTCATTGGTTAAAGCATTTACAACATCAATCAATCTCTAAAAATCAGCCTTAACCTACTTTCATATTAGAGTAGCTACCTGAGTGACTAAGAAGGTGACATATATTTCAGGACCAAAATTTCAAAGACTACTTATACCACACAACCATTTTTATCATTCAAGCAGAGGCTGGGAGACAGAGATTTGCAGAGATCAAATGATCTGCAGGAAGCTTCAGCCTGGAGCACTGAGTGCCTCTAACTGTTTCATTCATTGCATTACTTGTGGTTTTTTCATCTGAAGTAGAATTGTTCCCAAGTTGCAAAATTTTGATAGTAAGTACAGCAAGTACCATATTTTGAGTACAAAGTTTGGATATCTTTTTCATTTTTAAGAGAAACCAAACAGTTAAACTTCCCTTTTGTATGATACCTGAATATGACAAGCAGAAGAAAAGATTCGCTTTTATATACTAAAATTGTGAGAGGCTCTTCATTACATCTTACTCCTTCATTACATACTCCTGTACAGAAACTCTTAAATAAGAAGATGTCCTTTTCAAATATTTAGATCCACCTGTTTACTGTTTATTTCATTGTCTGCCATGATCATCGTATTCCTGGAGGGGTGAAATTTAGGTGAGACGATAGCAGTTGTGCCCTGTAGTAGCAGGTGCATCAGGCTTGATTGCTGTTTGGCTAGAGATGCTCATGTAGGTGGCTGACTGCACGTGATCAGAGCGACTACCAACTTTTGAAGAGACAAATACCAGTTTCTACAAAAATTAAATAATTGGTTTTCACTTTTAATCTGTTTTGCTGTATCTGTGATACGAAGTGCCAAAAGTGGTCACATTTGTTTCTTCAGTAACTTTTCTGTAAGCAAACATTTTAAAAAAAATAAGCAAGAATTGGAGTCTCTCCTTTGGCTTGTCTTGTTTTAAAATGTTGCAGTTTCTCAGAGTAGGAAGCAAACTACTTAGCATCTTATCTCAGAAACTTCTGTCTGAAAACTCAGGTTTATGAAAACAATGAAAAAATTATATGCAATACATTTGACATTTGTACATGTAATGATTCCCCATTGTGCTTGCTTCTTAAATATGCTTTTTACCATTCTGTTTTTGACAGCCAAGCAAAATTCTGACTAATTCCCTCTGTTGGCTTTGGAGAAGCAATCACTCAGCTTAGAACTGCTTTCTGCTTGCAGAGTCTTTCAGCTTTCAAAAAAGAAACTGAGTACCATGCAAAACCCCATTATCTTTCACATGCATATGTATCTGTTATTCAAAGACATCAGCCTTTAGGCCCTATGGTTTTGGCAAAGGGTGAAACTGAAAAGGCTAGTTTCAATGTGATTATTATTTTTAATGTTGCACAGCATCTGATGCTTCTAAGACACTTTACGCTTTGATTAAAGACATATTTTTGCTATCCTGTCTCATAGTGGTCAGTGGGATGTTCCTCCTGCTACACCGCTAAATGCCTTTAAAGCAATCTGGTCGTATACTCAAGAGTTCCAACCTTTTTGTAACCCTGTTTAACACAAGGCTAACTCTGGTCTGATGAGGTTTATCTCCCTTGACCCCCTGTCTAGGCTATGGTAGAAACAATTCACAGCCAACAACTAACAAAGAATATAGCAACACAATGCAATGATTGATGTTTGTGTGATAACACTATGTAACAACTTGCTTGCCTCCCTTACTTGCAGCCACTCATTCCCACAGTTTGACCAGTACAACTGTGTCTGTTTATCTGAACCAACAGAATGACCAGGTTTGAGTTTCTAAATTCCCTTTTTTATTCCTATCAAGCACTAACAAATTTTACATTGAATTGGGCTTGGGAGAAGCATTTTACCAGTAATAGGCTGGCACTATTGTAATGAAGTTTTATTTTTAAAGATTGGGGATGTAAAACAATGTTGGTGGCAGATTTTGAAGGTACCAATGTGAGCCACATGCTGGAATCCAGTTCAGTTCCCATGTTCCTTCTGCACCTACCCACCATTTGCCTCTTTGAAAACTCTCTGCAGCTTCTAAACCCGCAACCAGACATGTTGTTACTGGCTCAGGAAAACTGTCCCATACCTTCAGTTGGATCTGTGAGCTGTTGAGTACAAAACAAAACCTTTTTGAAATTATTAGTGTAAGATTTTGGTTTTCTGGAGACTGCTGTTAGCAACCAGGAAGCTTTACTTACTTAATCACAAGCAAAGTAATTGAAGTTTCACTTCTGTTTACTTCTGAAAGTTACATTCTTAACATGTTATGTTCATTATTTCCATTTACTTTCTATTTAGACAAGCAATCTGTGAAGTAATCACTAGGCCAATCAAACATTCAGTGTAGGGCTGACTTGATGAGGTGAATTGGATACTGCAAGAGGTCTAAGTTTGTACCAAGAGACTGTTCCCTGGTCTGGTTGAGGAGGTTAACTGCAGTTTTTTAGCATCTGCAGGCTTCGCGACTTCTTGTTAGGGTTAAAGCCTGAACTAAGAACCTTAGTTGGCCAGCTTTTCTGTAGCACTGTGTTAAATAAGATCTCACTTCTCTTCTAAGTGGAATAAAGGTGTGCCAAAACAGTGTCATCATTTATGATCTCAGTTTAGAGAGAAGAAGGAAACTTTTGCCTTTTTATAGTGTAAAATGAATGCATAATAGATAAAACAAGTTTACAGGATTTATTCACGTGAAGTTGTATGAGAGTTTCTTAATGTACTTTTTCTTTCTTTGCAGCTATTGGCTGACAAACAAGGTCCACATTAAACGACCCAGCACTGGTCTTCTCATGTATACTCTTGCCACCAGATTTTGTGATGAAATTCACCTGTACGGATTTTGGCCATTCCCAAAGGATTTACATGGAAAACCAGTCAAGTATCATTATTATGATGATCTGAAGTATCGGTACTTTTCTAATGCGAGTCCCCATAGGATGCCATTAGAGTTTAAAACATTGTATGTATTACATAACAGAGGAGCACTTAAATTAACAACAGGGAAATGTGCACAGCCATAAAGCACAAGTACAATAAGAAGTACAAAATACACACTTCATCATAAAGATGTTGTGGAATGGCAATGGGATCCCAGTGAGGATATGTTTAAATACCCACTAAGCCATCGGAAAAAGGAATTTTATCAGAAGTACATAACCAGCTATTATACCTGTAAAGTGCTATATAACTAAGCTATCTTGACTGCAAGGGTTCAAGTAAGTGCCACTTTCACTAAGAGCAAGGCTTGAATGTATATTCGGTAGTGTTTACAGGATCCAGTGACACATTCATCATGAATTAAAGAAGAAAAATACAGCCTGCATAGTGCTGACTTGCCACTGTGGTCTGACAGCCCACAGGAGAAATCCCAAGTGGATGGAATATTTTCTTGAGCGAAGAAACCAGGCTTTGGCAGAAAAGATCATGATGGAATTGAGTAGAGAAAGTGAAGTCCGTACGATCAACCAAATCAGTAAATGCCTTCAGTCAGAGGACTGTTTCTGATCTTGTATTATAACCTCAGCTTTTGTTGCTGTTTTTCTTATTGCTGTTGGTTGGGTTTTGTTGCTTTTAAGTATTGGAGCCCTGAAAGGATTTTGAGGATGTTACAAGTAATTAAAAGTATATATCATATGGAATCGTCTTAGGAAAAAAATTTGTAGGGGTGGGAGGGTGGAGGGAAACATCAAATATTTTATCAATTGTTGTGTTGTATCCTGCTGTCACACAACCCTTAACATCTCAATTGTTTTTCTAGCTACCGCTGTCAACAGCCACTACATGGAACCACTCAGAGGTCATTTTGATCCATTTTTAAAGAGAAGTTTTTCTGTTGTGCTCAGATTTGAAGACATACAAGAAGGTGTCCTTATTTTTGGTACCAAAGATTACTTTTATACACGTTTTTTCCTCTCCTTGAAGAAATGGTATAGATTTAGTATGATGTTTCTTTGCTGCTGAAGGGAACATATTCTTTATGTTATTTAAATTTTTTAATTAAGAATCTTAAAGCAAAGTCTCTTCACTGACTTTGTGTGTAGAATTTCATTCTTCAGAAAAATCTGCAGGAGTAAAGAAATTATCTCATACATTCAAATATATATATATTTACAATTTTTATTCCTGATTGAAAAGAAAACACAAAGTCTAAAGAAACTCAGGTGACACTGGAACACATCTAAAGAAAAAAAAAAAGACTTAGCCAATTAAATGGAAAATAAAAGAACTGTAGACCAAACAGTTCTTTTAAAACTTAAATTTCTGATGGTGTTGGATGGTATCTCTAATATAACTCTTTTGTATCAGCTTAATGTTCTGATGTGTGATTGACTGAAATAACACAGAGCTGCATTATCTCACAGTGATTTTTCTCTGTATCGTTCCTGTTTATCCATGAAACCAAGAATTCTTTCACTCTCTTCTTTCAGAAAAAAAAAGAACGAGAAATTACAGGATGGTGGGGGAGGGTGGAGTGTCAGTACAGCATGTACTAAGATAAAAAAACCTGTCGGTATATGATATGCTATAGCACTAATGGAGCAGGTAAATGAAGAACACCATGGTTCCACCATTTTCATGTCAGGCTAGGCTAAGGAGGAGGCATGCAGATAAAATGTATGGGTATTTTCTTGTTATATTTTCAGCTCTACGTTAAGTCCTCATCTCCAAATACGATATTTGGTGTATCTGTTGAATTTTGAACTAGCTTGAGCAATTTCATATGTAGCACAACACTCGCAAACATTAACTAGCTAAAAGTGCCATTTATTACCTATTTTTCCTCTTAAGATCACATGTATTTCATCATGCATGACTAGAGGTCTGTGATTTGAGGTCTGCAAATTTAGTAGTTAATTGCAGACAGTTTTGCAAAAGTTGATGGGAAATAGAAAATTCTGCTATATCTAAGACACAGTAGCATGTTTCCCTGTTCACCAGTCTCTCCTAGCCAGGACAGTTTACTTTGGCTATATGCTAAGGCGTGGGCTGTGGTCCTCACACGATCACCACTGAAACCAAGGCATCACAAGTAGCTAAACAGCAGTACAGACTGAAGTGTGTTTAATTGGCTGTTGATAAGCCAGAGGGTGTTACTTCTACACTGTGTAAACTTGCAGTTTAAGACAAGGTTATTTCCTTGATGAAAGGTGGGCATATTCCTGTTCTTTCTGTTAGGGTTTTGCTGCTGTTGATCATTTGAAATGTATTTCACATACATTGACAGAATTTCTGTTGAGATAAAGAATTCACAGGTGCCAGTCTTGCAGAAGCTCAGAGAAGCATCTGTTCAGCTTTATCTTTTCTTCTGGGAATGTCTTTTCTTCCCTCTAGTGTCAGGCTATCAACCAAAAGGGAATTCAAGTAGACTAAAATATTAACTGACAGGTGATTTTTTTCACTTCAGGGAAGGTTTTAATACACCAGTTGATTATTTCTCTGAGAGCAAAGTAAACGGAGATACTCTGATTCCTATGGTAGTAAAAAACATAACATTACTTGGTAATTGAATAAGTGAAAACAATGAGATGTAAATAGGAAGACAGATGGGAAGGTTTGCCTTTAGAAGTCAGTGGATCAAGAAAAATTTGGCCTGAGCCTGTTTTGCAGGCTTCACATTTGATTCTGTGCGAGTGAAGTTAACTTTAGTACACAAGCCATGGAGTCCAAATTTTTAGCCTACCACTAAATCTGACAGAACAGGGTGATACAGGGCAAGGTTCCTCTGGCTTGCTTTGGCACAAGACGTGACAGTAGCACATACTTCCAAGACAACAGAGTTTGCCCATACCTTCTCAAAACTGGGCCTTAACCTCATCTCCTGCAGGCTTTCCACCTTCAATAATGCACACTTCTGGCACCATGAGCCATGGTCTCACGGCTCTTTACTGTCATCCACACTCATCCTTCTCATAGCACCCTCCTCAAACTGGCACCCAGTTGTGCCTCCCTACCAAAAGCATAGGACTGCTCACTAATCCATCTCCTGTCTCACCTGCCTCAGCTTTATCCTGAGCTGAAGTGTAATGTAGTGAGTGATAGGTTTCAGACCATCCTCTGAGGCAAGTAGCAGTTGTAGTCTTTGACTGTGCAGGTTTTCACAAGAACTAGGAGTCATTTTAGTGTATTGCTCTTATATAAGATCTGAGTCCATGTGGAGCCCAAAGCTTCTGGGGCTCCCTGGTGTGCGGTTTGTTGTGCTGCAAATTGTCTGTTTTCAGGTGGTTTGTGACCACCAGTTACTGGTTACTCTAGGGTGACCTGAGGAGGGACATGCCCAGAGTTTGTTCCTGTTAGGTTACATGGCCTTAGTTGTTAGCCCTCTCACTGCTGGGAAGCTGTAGCAATGGACTCATTGCAGGCAGCCTTTCTTATCTTTCTCTTATACCTTCTGGCTCTGTATTGCCCTGGGGCTCTTTGTGCATTTCTATTGAGGCACCCCAGGTCCTGAATGAAAAAAACAGATTACTTCTACTGTGTGACTCTTCTTCCCTAAAGATGTCCTGGAGGATAGCGCCAAAGGCTTAGCTGCTGTATGGGGACTTGACAGTGGAATAAATTTCACCTTGTGGTCCTTCACTGGGCAGCAGTCAACAGTTCAAGCCTCTTTAGCTACCTTGAATGATTTCTGTTGTTTATATACATTCACACCTCCTGTGCTGCCTACAGCACAGATCAGATAAACAGGCTTTATTATACTTACTACTTTTATCATCCAACACTATCAACAACTACAACAAAGTAGATGATAGGATAAAAAGAAGGATCCCTAATATTGTAATGATAACTGCCCTGGTGAGGAACATCTGAGGAATGCCCATCAGTTGAGTGTTCCTCAAATTTATCCTCACAGCAGTCATATCAATTGCCAGCTATGGTTCCTAAATGTATGTTAAAAGTAAGAACTGGGAGCTACATCAAGACAGCAGACAGTGTATATTTTTCTGAATCTTATGGCAGCTTTACATTGAACAACTTGATTTTATTCAGATAAATTTATTGTAAATTGTTTATTAACGTACATGTTAATGTTTCTGTGGCAGAGTGTCTTTCATATTTCATAAAAATAATAGATAATTATATTTAGTTGTTAAGTTTTCAGCTTTGGGACAGTTCCTTCTCCCACAGCTCTGAGCCACTCTCCAGATACAAGACTACTGAACCTTTCAAACCCTGGCTGGTTTACACAATCTGATATGTAATAAAGACTGTACCATTTTTGTTAAAAATATAAGCAACGTGTGCTTGAGGTCAGCACCTTTTCTCTAATTGACTGCAATTTGAAATAAAACAGGTGTGGGTTCAGTACCTTTTTTTAGTGTTTGATCTATCAAAGTGCTGAGCACTCTTTACAGTGACTTTCCTGGGAGAGACATGCCTAGGATTTAGATGGGGATCTAGATTAGCATATTTCAGGATATAACTCTGAAATTGCACATTATTTATTTTTAAGAGCACTGTTACTTTGTGTAGGGAAAAGCACAATTGTTCTAAATGTAGATAAAATAAAGGAAGAGCGTTTACAGAGAGCTTCATTCCTGCACAGTACTATTGCTACTGAGCATATGTAATACAATTTCTGTGGTTTAAAGTATTGATATGTATTCTGTCAGGATTGTCATGTTTGACACTGTTGATATTACTTCAAGTACAGCTATGGGGATTGTTTTTTATTTGTATAACTGTAAAATAAAGAGGTTTTTTTCATTTTTTCTGCTATATTCTGTCCCATATTCCTTTGTAACACAGTTGTGATAATATTTTTCAGTTATGTGCTAATTATAAGGATATGTGGAAGGAGAGTGTCTGCTCCTTTAAGGTGTCTGTTCAAGGACTTTCTCAAAACAAAAGGGGATATTAAGAAAAGGAGGAAGCCATAAACAAGAACACAGAGAGACACAAACCTGACCCACAAATTACAAGGGAGGCAGCGATAAGAACCTAAATTGATCAGTCGCACCAACTGGTAAGGATATGTAGGAATGTTTATTACAGTAAGATTATCTGATCGAGGACCTTGTCAAATGGCATACTAAGGAAAAGGAGGAAGCAATAAAGTATATGGAGACACAAACGCGACAGGCAAGTCATAATGGAGACAAAGACAAGAAGCCAACCCCGTCAGTCACACTAGCTGAACGGCTATCAAGAAACCGCAGGCAAACGGGCCTTTCTGACTGATAAGGATGCAGACCTGAGGGTGCGGGATGTTGGAGAGGAGTCTGGGACCGTGCAAACTGATGAGGCAGTGTGCAGGGGAGGAAGAAAGGAGGAACAGACAGAACAGGGGCCGGCCGCGTCTAAACCGTGGCTGGTCAGCATGCCTGTCTGGCTGAGCCCTGCGCCTGATTGTGCAGCCTGTCCTCGCTCCCCATTAAATCTTTTCTTAACTACCTCTCTGCGTAATCTCACTCTCTGTCCCGCGCGCGTGCGTGCCGCAAGGACTCGGCGCCAGATGCCAGGGGGACCCGTGAGTGAGCAAGGGGA
>NW_010972621.1:975366-975664 GCF_000737465.1 Haliaeetus leucocephalus
CCGTGTGGGTGAAAGTGGAATCTGGGTCCAGCCACGGGAGTCAGACCGGGGGGGTGGGCGCCCCTGGCCTGTGGTGTCAGAGGCTGGAGTGAGGGGGGGGATCCCAGCGTGAGCTACTGCAGCAAGTGGGGGTCTTTAACCTCCAGCCACGGGGCGGGAATGGCGCGTGCTCCCAAAACCAGCTACCGGGGGTCGCCGGCGTCAGTGAGGCGAGCGAGGGGCTCGGCGCCGGTGGCTGGAGCAGGACCGCAGGTCGCAGCCCACGAGCCCGGTGCCGGCTGCTGGAGGGGGGCGAGCG
>NW_010972621.1:975678-1089873 GCF_000737465.1 Haliaeetus leucocephalus
AGCAAATACACAACTCAACCCTGGCTATAGAAAGTAGGAAAAAAACCCAACCTTTTCCATAATGGATTTGATACTTTTATTCTATAATTGCAGATTCAGCCTTCACACACTGCTGGAGCTTGTGTGCATTTGAAAATACTGTGACAGTCAATATTTTGCTGTGTTCTTTTTCATGGCACAAGCGCAAGAGGCCATATTTTGCTAAATCCTGCATATAGGTCTGTAATATTAATTAGATTATTTTAAAAGATTATCCATTTTTATTAGTGTGATGGGTTAACCCTGGCTGGACGCCAGGTGCCCACCAAAGCCGTTCTATCACTCCCCCTCCTTAGCTGGACAGGGGAGAGAAAATATAACAAAGAGCTTGCGGATTGAGATAAGGACAGGAGACATCATTGACCAATTACCGTCACTGGCAAAACAGACTCAGCTTGGGGAAAATTAACTCAATTTATTACAAATCAACCAGAGTAAGGTAATGAGAAATAAAACCAAATCTCAGAACACCTTCCCTCCACCTCTCCCTTCTTCCCGGGCACAACTTCACTCCCGGATTCCTCTACCCCCCCCCCCCAGCGGCACAGGGGGACGGGGATGGGGTTTACGGTCATCACACGTTATTTTCTGCCGCTTCATCCTCCTCAGGTGGAGGACTCATCACACTCTTCCCCTGCTCCAGCATGGGGTCCCACCCATGGGAGACAGCTCTCCACGAACTTCTCCAACGTGGGTCCTTCCCACGGGCTGCAGTTCTTCACGAACTGCTCCAGCATGGGTCCTTTCCATGGTGTGCAGTCCCTTCAGGAGCACACTGCTCCAGCGTGGGACCCCCACGAGGTCACAAGTCCTGCCAGAAAACCTGCTCTGTGGGCTCCTCTCTCCACAGATCCGCAGGTCCTGCCAGGAGCCTGCTCCAGCGCAGGATTCCCACAGGGTCACAGCATCCTTCGGGCATCCACCTGCTCTGGTGTGGGGTCCTCCACGGTCTGCAGGTGGATATCTGCCCCACCATGGACCTCCATGGGCTGCAGGGGGACAGCCCACCTCACCATGGTCTTCACCACGGGCTGCAGGGGAATCTCCGCTCCGGCGCCTGGAGCACCTCCTCCCCCTCCTTCTTCACTGATCTTGTTGTCTGCAGGGTTGTTTCTCTTACATGTTCTCACTCCTCTCTCCGGCGGCTGTTTCTCCTTGTCCCAACTTTTTTTTTCCTTCTTAAAAATGTTATCACAGAGGCGTTACCACTATCACTGATTGGCTCAGCCTTGGCCGGCGGCGGGTCTGTCCCAGAGCCTGTTGGTATTGGCTCCCCCGGACACAGGGGAAGCTTCCAGCAGCTTCTTACAGAAGCCCCCCCTGTAATGCCCCCCCCCCCGCTACCAAAACCTTGCCACAGAAAACCAATACAATTGGGAAAGTGCTGTCTTCTGATTATTTACTAAAGCAAGAATATAAGCATATAACTGATAATCAGTAACTATGTCCATGAAAAATTCTTAGACTGTAATGAATATATGCTTACACTGCCAATATTCAGCTGTGCTTTCTCCTGTGACTTTTAACAGTGGCTTTGTGAGCCCAACCTGCCTGTTTTCAGTTTATGCCTTCTTATTTTCTGTTTGTCTTTTATGTCCCAAAATAAATATATATAAATCAAGGAGATGTTTTCACCTTTTTCTTATCAAAACTTTAAAGATTTTTTATGTGATTCAAGTGCTGCTTCTAAGCCTTGAGAAACCTGATTAACAATATGAAGGACTGCTTCTCAAAGGAGTACTGCCAAAAGAAGTGTAATTTCCACTTCCAGTTTAGTTTTTCCTTTAGGGCACTCAGGTGATAACAGAGCTAGCCAACTGCACAGGTAGCTAGTCAGCACAGTAGAGAGGCTGTGGTCTCGAAGAAAAATAGTACTTCTTTCCTGGAGACTAAAATGTGTTCCAAGGCAAGTGCAATGAGAAACATAAAATGGCAAAGATGGAACAAGAAGGGTCCACTCTTAAAGGAGACATCATTGCTTGAGTCTCAGTGTTCTTTGTTTTAGAGCAAACAGGAAACATATCCCCTTAAAAGGTGTATGTTGACTACAAGGCAGCCTCTTAGTCTCCTTACAGTCATTCCCTGTTCTTTAGACTGTTGTATACATACTGTGGGTATTCTCACCTTTTCCACTCATTTTACATTTTCATAATTTGAGTGGAAGTAGTGGACTTGATTCTATTTAGTGCACAGTGTGTTTAAAATAAAATGGTATTTAGTCTTTTGAAAGAGTGAGGAAAAGCAGGTCTGTAGACATATGTCAGGTTATTACCTGTACATCAACAAAGAAATACTGTCTTCACTCTGTTGCTATTAAAGCTGCTGTCTAGGGTTAGATGGGAAGATTTGTCCCTTTTCTCCTCTATGGACTAGCATCTCTTGTGGTGCACCAAGGAGCATCCTCTGTTGAAAAGCCAGTGGGCATCTCATGGCTATTCTCCATTCTGAGAGGCAGTGTGAAGACTGACTTTCTATCCCAGAGTGAAAAATGCAGACACCTGCCCAAATACAACTCCTGTAAATCTCAGGCAAACATTACAAATCAAAATATTTCCAGTCAGGAATGGCAGACTATTGTGCTAGGACTCCAAATGCCAAAATGATATGTATGGACATTTCCAAATATAATATAAAAAAATTTCAGTCTCTCAGCTCTTTATTTGCCCCAGAGAAAAATAAATAACAAAATGGTTTATTTTGCCTAAGCAATAGAATTTTTCATTCTGTATCTGTGGATGAACTCAGATCTTTCTTCATAAAACAATCCTTCCAGTTCTTCCAGAATTAGCTTAATGGGACTGTTGTATTTCTCCTCAGGACTAGACCATTTTGTAGGTCATTATTATTAATGGCTTTTTTTATTTCTGTTTACTGTGATTAAACAGCTCTGAGTGTTACTATTATGTCAATGTGTGGTTAACATACAGAGGACAATTAGGAGTCTACTGAAGTAAACTTCAACTCCTGTCTTTAAACAGTCCCCTTCTAAGGGACACTCAAAGGCATCCCTGGAAATTCCCTTGCCAAAGGAAAGCCTATCAACACACTGGGATGCTGTCCAGGAGTTAAGCCTCAGACCAATATAAAACTGGGAAAGTAATTAGTTCCAGCATCAGAATGGGCATGGAGAGTCAGCCAAGGCCCTGACTGTCTGAAAATATGCTCTGTACATAGAAGCAATCCTTCCAAATAGTCACCATCATCCTTAATATTAATGTATATCTCTAAAAAATGCTTTACGGAGATGTATGCTTTTTGTATTTGGTCTTCTTGCCTCAAATTAGTAAGTAATCAGTCAGTTTCTGAAATCCCGATAGAGAGAAATCATGCTCACGAAGTGTTTTGCTAATACAGAAGGGCTGGAATGGGCTGTTTCTCTGGATGGTAGGCAGGTGCAAGCTCTGTGTTTACTGGTGCACACCTTTTTTCAAATAGTACCTTAAGAAAAAAAACTTCTTGATGAGCTAGCTGTGCTGTCCAGGTAGTGTTCTAAGACTTCTTTTATTTCCTTATTACCTTACGAATATTATTCTCAGTAGCTTCTGTTCCTTTCAGATATTGATGGCTGCTATTAAATCCAACTAATCTGCCTGCTTTTTCTATCAGGTTTCTCAGACCCACTTTCATGACTCAGCAGCTGTTCTGGAGCATTCAAATCCTTGTCTCCATCCATTGTTTTGTTGCACTAACAAAAACCAGCTTCAGGTCCGGTAAGTTCAAGAACAGTGTCTGAGCAGCTAGTTCCCACGTTGTTTTCCTATATAATCCTCTGACTGCAGGAAAGCAAGACTCAAAGTGAAGGTTAATGACATTATGGTAGTATAAAAACAGCAAGAAAAAACAACAGTAACAAAATAAAAGCATGTGCTTTCAAATGTCCCTCTTCTGAACCCCCAACTGCATGGCATTCACCCTTTCCTCTCCAGGGCCATCCATTTGCTCTCCAAGCTCTCTGTTACTCCTGTTGAATCATTCACAAGTGCAAGCTGACTCCTAAATCTGTGTGTGAAGAGAGACTATCTGAAACCTGAGACAGTGTTATGTAGCAATGCACCAGCCTGGAAGAAGAATAGCTATTGTAGTATGGTACTCCATGTGGATGAATTGCTTCTTTCAGAAGAAGGATGGAGTAGCCTGAGCAGTGCATCATGGTAATGCTCTCTGCTCTTCTTCTACAGTGCATAGAAGAATGCTGTGTGATACACAAACAGCATTCAGTGCTATAATAGCTCTAACTCTGTTCTTCAAACAAGTCATCCTATGAGTAGTACAACATGTAAAGCCTGATTTTAGACAAAGTTGTGTCCTGAAGTAACCTCAGCTTGTCCCATGCCAGCTGCATCACTGCTTTTCCACCTTCCACTTTTCCACTTTCAGTGTCTTCCAGAGTCCTCTCACTGAGCTGCTTCCTCTTCCAATAATCCCACATCCCTCCAGTATCCACTAGTGCAGCATGGGACAGAGGGCCCATTTTGCAAAGGCAGCAGAAGCTTACAAGTCAGGCAAGGAAAGGTGTTTATGATGCCAGTTTGCAGCTATGCAAGGGCTAATATGCCCATACTAATAAACCTGTATCCCATTTAGAGAGTGGGCAGTTGCTGCTGACGGAGTGCAGAGTTCTGCTTGTCTTTCCTGCAGCAGCAAAAGTGGTGTTCACTCTCCCTCTCCTCGTAACTTATTTATTTCCAAAAAGTTTTAGGAATTTAAAATGTCTAAGACAGCTACTCTTCTGGCAAAAGTGGATTCAAGGGATTAGTAGAGAATCACAGAATCAGTAGCTTGGAGGCGGCCTCTTGAGATCATCCAGTCCAAATCCTGCTGCTCAAGCTGGGTCAGCTAGAGCAGTTTGCCCAGGACCATGTCGGGTTTTGAAAGCCTCCAATGATGGAGACTCCACAACCTCTCTGGGCAGCCTGGTCCTGTGTTTGACCACCCTCACAGTAAAAAAAGGATTACCTTGCATTCATATGGAATTTTCAGTTTTTAATTTGTGCTCATTGCCTCTTGTCCTGTCAGTGTGTACTACTGAGAATAGTCTGGCTCCCTCTGCTTCATTCCCAGACATCAGGTATTTATACACATTGATGAGACCTCCATGAGCCTTCTCCAGGCTGAACAGTCCCAGCTCTTTCAGCCTTTCCTCATACGAAAGATTCTTTGGTCCCTTAATCTTCTTCATGGTCCTGTGCTGGACTCATTGGCTAAGTTACTAGCATGAAGTGACAGACAAGCAATGGCATCATATAAACCTTACTGCCTTAGAAAACCAGCCTGAAGTGAGCTGTACATAAAGACAGAGCTATGTGACTGTAGATAGGATGGGAAAATACCTGAAGAGAGCTAAGGTATTTATTTTCTCAACAAAAATAAAGCCTAGTTTCCAGTCTCTACTACTACTGCTAGTACTTGAAACCCCCTCACTGGGGGTATCAGTTGTGACACAAAGGCAGGTGAGCAGAAATCTAGCCCATATTCTCTCACTTTTATTTTTAGTAGCTTCTTATCTGGAGCATATGACAAAGTTTGGAAAGATTATGTGGAATTCCTGATAGGGAAAGTAACTTGCTTTTCAAGAACTATAAGAGAATTCCCATGCACCCCAGGAGAATCTTGTTCCTAGATTCTTGTGATTCAGTAGACCAGATTATACTTGTATAGCCTTAACATGACTTCTAGCCTGAGCAGATCTTTAGGTGACTATGATGAAGCAAGTGACTCTACACACACTTGTGTATTGTTTACTTTCATATTTTGGAAAGGGTGTCAATTAATGGAAAATCTATTAAAAACATATGGCTTTGGTTTTGATCTTTATTTTTAGAGCTAAATAGACAAATACATCTGGAAGCTGGCTTGCAGGCAAACACGCTGAAAAAGGATGATGATTTGGATTTTCTCCAATTTGCTGTTGAAAACAGTTATAAGAAAAAGAGAACTTTGTGGTTTGAAAACTAGTAGTTCTCTAAAAGTAGAAAAGATTTTTCATCTCTGTATCCTGTTTATTTGTGGGCTTATTTGAATACCACATAGCACTAGAATATGTGTTTGTAATTATTTGGCATAGAAATAGTTTGTAGAATGTATATTTCTTAGCAACCGCTTGAATTTTTTAACTAGTGTACAGCAAAGTGTTGATAAACTTTAGTTTCAGTTCAGTTGCTGCCATAATGAAAGTCAACAGAAAGACAGAAAAGAAATAGCTAAGATGAATGTCCTGTTTTTATGTAGTACACATCAAAATGGTATCTTGGTGACTAAGCAGAGGATCTAATCTGCTATAGCAATACTCCTAGTTAATTAAAATTTATAACGGAAAGTTTGAAGCTGGTGCTCTGACTTCATTGTGGAGCTTTTTTTTGCTAAGAAAACATGGTACTCTTTTAATGAAGGTGTTTTCCTCCTCAGAGTGTTCACTTGCTTGCTTCTTTGATAATTGTTACGGAACATATAAGGTTCTGTATCCTATATAAACCCACCAACATTAAGAGGAAAATTAGCAGAAACCTTGTAAACTGGGAAAGCACCTGTGTGCAGCCAATCTTTTGTCACAGGGCAATCACTCCCTCCTCACCAGGTCACTTGTCCAGGTCCTCAGCTCCACCTTGCTAGGCAGGAGAGCATAGCAACATGAAAATTGTGTTACCTGGGGGCAGGAAGTCAGTTACTGTGAGCGATGCACCAGTAGTTACCATACAGACACAGTTTCCTACTCACAAGTCAAAATCCTGGAAAGGAAGGTTAGACATGCAGGCAGTCTGAAAGAAACAGTAGAAGATCTATGGAAAATGACTCAGTTGTTATTTATATCAGTCACTGGACTTCACAGGAGGTGAGAGTACCCTCTGGCAGAACACAGTATGGCAGGACTGTTGCTCTGAAAAAATCTCTGGTTTGCAGTAGCACTGTTCTACTTAGCTGTTGAAGAGAAGCAGACAGGTTCTAATTTAAGCCAATTCTTCTTGAGTTGCCTTGACAAAATAGTAAATATTTTACAGAGGAGGAGAGATAAAACATGCAGATATATATTTACTTAATTTATGAAATACAAAAATATTGCTGAGCATCCAAATTAGTTAAATGCATTTGAAGCAATAAAGCTGATCAATAAAATTTTTAAGCAAACTTCTGATTTGCAGAAGGCAAAACCTGTTACTTTTGAATGCAGAATGCATTATAAATCAGGAAAGAGCCATAAAACATGTGACTTCAGACTAAGCTCATTAGTAAGGTATATCAGAACTATGGATTTTTCCCTTGCTTATGGCTGATCTCACTGTTGAAGTAACTGATGATGCAGCTGGCAAAGAACTCTCCTGAATCCTTTTCTTTTCCTTCTCATCATAAGAGAAGGAGACACAATCTAAAGTGAAAAGAAGGCCAGCTAGAAAATAGATGTGTGTTATATTACACAGACAGCAGAGCAAAAAACTCATTGGGTGTGATTACTTTAGACTATCAGCCAATGTATGAGGCCAACTTACTTTCTGATAATGCTGTAGGCAGGATTGCTGTCCCACAATTTCTTATGCCCAAGTAATATGGAAGACACTTACACTTCTGTTGCTTGATTTAGATGAAGTTCTCAGGGTCACCTGAGTCACTGTATTGGCTTATACTACAGTACAACATAAAATATGTGCAGAGAAGCGGTTTAGATTTTAGCTGTTTGAAAACGCATAGTGTTTGGTGAAACCAGGTTTTCCTCAGTGCTTAATCAAAGTAGTTTTCAGCATGTCTTTTCACACACAAAACTCCCAGGCATTTAGTGTGGATATTTGAAAAACATACTTTGTTTTCAGATTTCATTTGGGCCAACAGCGTATTTACAGCTTCTCTCTGGTGGTATGTAGGATAAATTTAAATATTTCCTTCCAGCAGAAATATATCATGCAAAGACAGTGAAATTAAAGCATGTTTGCTGTTGTGGCTGCTTTGTTGCAGCCAGCCTAGAGTGTGGATGGGAAGCAGATGCAGCAAGAGCAAGGTGACTGAGCGGTGATGTTTGACATGTGTCACGAATAGCTAATATTTGCATAATTTTTTAAATTGAAGAATAGTGATTTTGTTGCCTTAGGGAAAGGCATTCTGGAATAAAGACTGAAACCACTGGCAGGAATAAGTATGTGAAGGAAACTTAGTCAAGGAAAACTATCAGTAATAATGAGGTAATGGACAAATTATGAGGACTGTAAATATAACAAGAGGGAGAGGCAAGTGTGTGTTTAGAAAGCTGATGTTAATGGTGTGAGCCTGTTGCCAATGCCATGTAAGCAGGAGTGCACTCAGCTGTGCAAATGTCCCCTTCCAGTGGCTGGGACAGCCCTGCTTCATGAGCCTGCTCACAGCTGTGAGGCAAGGGACAGGGTTGCAGCTGCTGGTCATTAGTTTTGGTCGGAGGGGATTTGGGGGGCAGGGGGGAGTGACAGAGGAGTGGGTTTTTAAATTGCTTCTAGCAAATACCATCTGGGTGAGTGTGTTTCAGAGTAGAAGCACAATAAGGACATTCACATTATTTAAGATAGTCAGGCTGTTTGAATCTTAAGCTGTTTAAATAAGTTTCATCAATGCAGAAGCTTTATAAACATTTCTGGGTTTACCTTCAGTTTACTGGTCCTTGAACACTTACACTAGTTGCAACTCAGAATGTTACACAGATCTACTGAAATGAAAGAGCAAGAAAAACACTTTTCTGTTCATTAGCTAGCACTGACAAAGCACAATGGTAGTTCTATTCATATAGTACATGTATTATGACATGTTGTCAGTCATTCCTTTCTTTTTCTTTGTTTCTTTTTTTTTTTTTTTTAACAAAACCTGCCTTTTAGGGTTAAGCAACAGCTAGGATTAAAACTAATGAGTGAGTTCCTGAGCAGGCACCTCGGTGTCACTGTTGATTGGTGTCAGGCTCTCATTTTACCTTAAAAGCTTTCCTGCAGAAAGCCAGGAATTAGGAGTTAGAGGCAGCTGATAGCTAGATTGTTTTCTGATGCTGGGTGTGCTAAACAACTAAAAAGCAAAGGAGTATTTGTGTTTTCTTCTACTAGTATGAAAACCCAGGAGAATGCAGAAATAATCAAGAGGAGATAACATCTTGTATATACAGATACACAGGAAAAGTGCCAGGAGCTGAAGGTGGAAAAAAAGTTTTTGAAAGGAATCAGTGGCCAGAACTGAAGCCAGACAAATTCCAGCAGGAGTGATACCATTTTAGCAGGGAGGGTGATTAAGTAGTCTGACGTATGCTAGGGATGCATAAATGTGGTAGCTGGGATGACTAAGACCTCTTTGGAGGAAGTACCCTCCTAAATCTGGTAGGGAGACAAGAAGAACTAATGCAGGGTCTAAAGGCCTGAAGCAGAGCCTTTGCTTTTACTTTTTTCTAGTTGTTGTTTTACACAAATGAGTCCAAAACTACTTCATTTTAAAGAGGTAAAAAGTTTCTGGTTAGAGCACTGTATGAACATATGGGCTGATTAAGGGATGCCTTAGGTAACTTTAGTTCAGGGAAGGAGCTATGAAGTTGGAATGAACTTTGGGAACTTCCTGTTTGGAAAAGAAACAGGTAAGCCTTCAGGGCTGCACCCACCCTTGCCGGCATAGGCAGGACCTGTGTGGGAGCGCCCGCAGACTGCACCCAAGAGTAACAGCAGTTCAGTCAGCCTTGCCTGACAGTTCCCCGGTGATGAGAAAGTAGGTGTTCCTGCAGGAGGGTGAAAGTGTGCAGCTGAGGCAGCTAGCAACCACCTCACCAAGGAAGAGGGCTGTAAAGGGTTTGTTCTGGGATCACGGAACTGTGTATTATCTGGAAATGCCTGTTAGCCCCTTTATCTACCCTGAGTTGGTTTTTGTCTTGTATTTGTATTAAGCCAATGGATGTATGTTTATTGGGAGGGGAAAATTAGCTTGTTCAGTACTAGTAACTTTAGCTCATTTTCCCGTGAGTCTGGACAAGGGTGTAAGCAAATCTGAAATTTAAGAAAGAAAAATTCCTTTAAATTTAAGTGCCATTGCCTTTACCTCTGTAAAGTTCTAGCAAAAGTCTTAGGTAAGACAGTAGTGGCTTCTCCCTTTCTTGTGTTTTTTTCTGGAATATGATTTTTAAATAATGAAGCATTATTAACCTCAGCATAGAAATAATTCAGAAGGCTGGTAACCAAAAGCACTTTTAGTCCTGCATGTTCTATGAAACAGTTCACTGCCTATGGCACAAAGTTTCATACATAGACTTGAAGTACAAGAGAAGGTGCTGAAGCTGTTTTACATTACCACAGTACTGCCAAAAGCTTTGAGGTGGAAAGGATTTAAATGAATTTTTCTTGAGGACAGTTTGGATGTCTGTAGCAGTCTGATGGGAAATAAAAGTGACAGAAAATCAGTCTTCCTTCTCTAGGTACTTTTTTAACAGATCCTGGATATTATGATATATTGAGACTGATCAGTTCAGTGACAAAAATCTTTCACCTGATGGCAATGGCATTTTTGGCTAAAAGTGTTGGGGAAGGAAAAAAAAAAAAGAACTGAATCAGTGGGCTGGAGAATTGAACATACTTCAAAAGCAAAGAGCATTTCCAAGCAATGATCATTAAAGCATATTTCAGTCCACATTAACCTGCTTTAGATGCCAACATGTTAAATCTCCAATTTATCAGCCAGGGCACTTGCCAATGCTGTACAAAACCCACTGAATTACCTGCTTGTCTGTCTTGTATTCCCACAGAAAAAACCTGCCTATTTCAGTGCTCAAAGTAATCTTATGATCAGATCCTGAGTGTGAGGAGAAAGCAAACCAATGTTAGTGCTCATAACTAGAACATATGATAGACATAATTTTGATTTACCAGCTCTAAGGTCCTTTTTAGCATTAACTCAAATGTTTCTTGATAGACAGTATAAAAAAAAGAATAACACAGTATACATGGAAACAGGAAATTTTATGAAAAAATTAAGTCTTGGCAATGGTTGGGCCTTCCCACAATTTTTTTTTTTGCCTTTGTTTGCCTCTGTAGTTCCAATTGCATCATTCTTACATTTCTAGTCTCCTGGGGACACTTTTACTGCTGGCTGAATTTCCTGAATTTTCATCCAGCTGAGAAATGTAATGGCACAATGTCAAGTCAATACATAAATTACTTTCAAAATCCTGTTTATGGGAAAAGAGGAAACACACTTTACAGATAAATCCAAGAATTTGTGTTTAGTATCAATGAAATCTGGACAATGTAGTTCAGGAATCATTATTAGCCTAGATCTATTACAGAAAAAGAATAATAATACAGTTAAAATACAGGGGAAAAAAAGTCTTAGTAACAATTTAAATGCAAACCACACAGTTTCTGTTTTTTTTTTCTGGTGCTATGCTCATCCTTCCTCTGCTCCTTTCTGTCCTCATGTCAATGTAGTCATTCTCGTGGTTCATGGTGAGTTATGTGGAGTTGTCAACATCCAGTGTTCTTTGCCAGGAGGAATGTGCTATTCATGTCGGTCATTTCTTTCTCACTCTAGGATCCATCTGGGGTCATTTTTATGTTTGCTAACACATCTTCACATCTTGATTTTTCTTCATTAGTCTGCAGGTCCATGTTATGTCCAAATTTACTATACACATATTTTAGATGCCTTTGTGTATGTTGTACCCCATTTCTTTGTTACCTAAAATCAGATCTTATTTCCAACTACAAGTCTGCATTTTTTCACTGACTACTGGTGAGATGTTTATTGCTGTGGGGTCTCCAGGGCCAAGCCTGTGCCTCATCTCTCAACCCACTGCCCTATGCCACATCCTATGACTCCACTTTTCAAAGCTTCTGCTGTTGTACCACACCTGTGCTTGTCTACATGATGTGTCAGAGTAGTATCTCATGCTACATAGGATGACTGCGTGTTACTATCAATATGAAAAATGTTGCTGTGCCATACAAAGAAAGATAATAGAACAAATTACCCATAGACAGCTTGTCAGTTATAGAAATTGCTGTCACAGCTAAACCAGACAAAACAAAGCTTCAGGCAGGTCAAGAAAACTCAGAGCAAGCCTGTGCCAACCCTCAGTGCTGAGGCCTTGCAGACTCAGTATAAAACATATGGCCTGTTACTAGCAATGGCAATAAGGTTTTAGAGTGCTACCTGGTTACGCACAGGACTGGGAGTGAGCATGGCTATGAGCTTAACAGCAGCCTATGGTATCCCACCTCTTAAGTACTGCTGACCTAACATTTGTGGACTGGTTTCTCTTCCTCCTTTTTTCCCAGAAATTTCATCTTAGAACTACAAAACCAAGTCATCTGAATGCCCTTCAAAGCTGTATTTGTTGAAATCAATGTGGGGTAGGTAGGGGAAGGAAGTATAGCATTTTAATTTAGTGGCAAATTTTCAATAAATTTGTATTAGGAAAAATTTCTGGACCAAAGATGTTATGATGTTGATTATTTTTTACATGTAATACAACATTTCTCATGTTGCATTAATCTTTGGTTAAGAGAGCACAGAATAAATGCTTTCAAGTTTGTAAAACACATGTAATCATGAAATATGCCATTTTTGATTGAACAACGACTTTAAGATGACTGTTGAAGCTAGAAGGCAGGCTGAATATAAAGGGGTAAAAGAAAATGGAACCACAAATGAGCAGATGTAGCATTTCTTAATTAGGGATATCACAACTGCTAGGACCACACACTAGTTTTTAAAGCTGTTCCCACATACAAACAAGGTTTCAGCATCATTATGGAGTGCTCAGGAAGCATGCTTATTCAATATGTCTTAATTTGCATGTGTATACATGAAAGTACAAAGTGGTTTTGTTGCTGGGGTTTTTTTCAACTATGTCTGACATGAAGAAGAAATGGGTAGGCAATTTTGTTAATTTTCAGTGGCCAAATTCTTGCCCTTTCTTCTAAAGCAATTGCCCTAAGTCATCAAGCGATGGTCTGTCCTTGTGAGTTTACACAGGTGTAAGCTAGATTTACTAAAGAGCACAGGATATTACTTGAGCATTATTATTGTGCAGAAGTTAGGGACTGATGTTTTAAAGCATCTGGTTACTGCTTTCGAGTAATTTGCATTGCCTAACAGAACACTGCTTGGATGGGTGCCTGACCTGGTCTGCGATGTAATTCCAGATGTATGTACCCAATAGTGCTTCAGCCAGAGAGGTAAATCAGAGAAGGTGTAGGTGACTCTATCCCCGAAAGCAGAGCTCTGTCAACCTGGGACAGCAGAAGCTCTATAAGTTGTCTCAGCTATTAGCTCTAGTTAACAAAGTTCTACTATGAAATTGATCATGTTGCCTGAGAAATGACAGGACATCTCTTCAAAGGTAATATTTAATGCTCAAAAGTCAATAAAATCTTCATCAATCCTTTTGACTTCCCCAGATATTAGGCAAGGATTATCTGCTCAATGATTTTCAATTTTCAGGCTCCTTATATTCAAAATAATGTAAGCCTACACAAAAGAGTTGTTCAGTGAAAGCAATATATTAAGCCATCCATTTAGCTGGCAAATATATGTGAAATAAGAAATGATGGATGATGGCAGGCTCATTTCGTAATTGTATGAAGTAAGAAATCAGTGTAACCTTTTTGGCATTCTCCAAATGTATGGTTCAGTCCCTTTTTTTTGGGTACCTCATGCTTTTAAAACAAATTGTCTCTTGTAGTTATCAGAGGCAAACAGTTAGCAGAGTAAAACAGCAAAGTTGTTCCTCACTTGCTGACAACGACATAAGTATCCATAACATAAAACCTCTTTATCTTCATTCAGATGTAAAGTTGCAGTCACTTTTACATTAATCCCTAGGGTTCTATATTTTCTTTTCTTTCTTCTTTTCTTTCAAGTATTATCACTTCACATGTATACTTGCCTAGAACAGTGAATGGTCTTGTTTATTTTCCCCAGAAAAATATGTAATCATAGCAAAACTTCCATGAAGTTTAGAAGAATCCCATAGACCTTATGCAGTATGAAGTGAAAGTTTGCTAAACTAATAGTAAGAAAACTTCATATTCAGCCAGACATGTGGAATTTCTATACTCCAGATATTCAGAGTAAAATGTTCTCAAACTGACAAGTCACAGAAGTTTATTAGTCAAGATGTGAAACAGTTTCAAAGGCTGTGCTTTTCAGAATTGGATAGGTGAGGCATTTCTGCATGAAAAATCCCTTGTGCTGAACATCCTAGAGTAGAGACAACCATAATCTTTAGTTGCTTAGAAAAATCATCACCATTATCCAAAAAAATTTTACCATTATATGCTTTTAAAAATGAGATTATATTTTTTCCAAATAGCTTTGCTGAGTTCTTGCATCTTGAAAGCTCTGTGAGAAACACGACATGTTACAGTCTCACTCCTGTGATGTGCTGAGCATTGACATCTTACAAGATCTTTTACAGCGGGTAAAAGCTTTCAATACCAAGAGAATTAAATTTGTAAGGTGGAAAAGCTTCACAAAGAAATTGAAATTTGCAGTAGCGAATATGAGAGAGACTCAAGGAATGTCTTCTTTGGAGATTGCAGCCCACTTTCAAAGCACACTGAATGTAAGTCAGCTTTGAGCCTAAACCTATTTTATTGCATTAGCTTAAATCCACTGCTACACTAATGTCTTCTGCCTCTTATCAGAATTCATTAACTTAGTTTCAAGATATGCTAACAGAACATATTTTGATTTTCTGTAGGCTTCTTTTTAGTTCAAAATATGGGCAAAACAGTCTTTCATATGATCATGTCCTCAGATGATATTTCACATAAGAAAGCTGATGAAAGTTTTAGTTCAAAGGGACTGTAGATGACTAAAAGGATGTCAGAAAAGTCTGTGTACTCATTTATTTCTGTCTATGTCTGTAATTAGATGAAATTAACATCTACTGAGTAGGATCCCATTACTAACAGGGAATTACTTTACCCTGTGAAAATGCAAAGATCTATGTAGAGACATAAGAGTATATTTTGTACTGTTTGTGTGCAAAAAATAAACAAACTTCTATATAAAGGTAGCTGATATTTGGAAACCATCTGTTCAAGGGATGGTGACATTATTCTTAACAATGGTAGTAGGAAGAAACAATATTGTCATAGTGTAAGACCCAGAATGCAGCATTAAATCCTTTAGTTCTTCAGCAGTCAAACTCCACTTAGCTGAAGGGAGACCTTTTATAGTAAGAATGTGACACAATTGTAGGCAAAATATGGAGCATGTATGTACTCTGTAATTTATGTACTGAAATGCCTAAAAATGACATGCTTCATCCTGAGAGCATGATCCAAAGCATGAAAGTTAACTGCCTACCTCTCTATGATGGCAACAAGAGTGCCTATGATGCATCTGAGGGGCAAGCCACTTAGTTACTTGTAAGTAACTTGTAGAAACTCGTTACTACACTGAGTGACACTCTCTGTAAGACCTCATTTTCCCTAGTCCTTTACCCCTCCTCTTTTGCAGTGTTTGGATATCTTTCTCTGACCCAAGTCCTACTCCCAGTGGACAAAAATGTCCAAGCAGATTTATTTAAGCTATCATTAAGTTGTTTTCCCAGTGTGTGCTCAGCAGCAGAAAAAAACATCTCCAGAGCTGTCTAAGCAATATGTACTCCATTTGTTAAGCAGTCTGTACCCAGTAGGAAGGTAAGATGCAATTTGTTGAGTTTTGGCTGGCGAGTGATTTGATTCTTAGCTTTAGACAATTAAATTCATCCTGCATTCCTGTCCACCTTCTGGGAGGGGTGTAACAGAGACCTTGTCAATAGAGATATGTATCAGCTTGCTGATAGACAAGTGCTCATGGTAGCAATACTTAAAGTATCTTCAGGCAGTTAAATGCAACACTCTTCCTCCTGTTGTAGTAGTTCATTCCTGGGCCAGTACAGCTACCCTACTTCAGGACTGTAAACATATATTCTAGCCATTTATGCATAATTAAGGTTAAATCTATGTACTTTTTAATGTATATGCTTTTTTTTCCCCAGATTTTAGGACACAACAGACTTTTAGCACAACCTATGTAAAAAACCAATTGACTAATACATTTAAATGTTTCAAATCCAATGGAAAGGGAGCTTCTTACTGAAATGCTACTAAAAATAAACCTTGGTTTTAAGGAACTGTAAAGTATCAACTTCTCTGGCATGTTCTCATTTGTCTGAGTGTTTAAAGAAAAAAGTAACAAACCAGTACTTAACAATACGAAAAAGAGGTGTGTGTTTGTGTGTCTTATTAAAAATATGATTGTAAAACCTCGCTTTATACATAAGTAAGTAAGGGAAGATGGGGAGGAAAGAGGTACACATTTGATTGTTTTCCAAGAAACAATGCAAACACACAAGCAAAAAGAAAATATATAGTCCTTACAAGTTACATATATTTTTCAACATTTATCATTGAGGAAATTGTAACTTCTCCTTTTATTCTGAAGATCTTAAAAAGAAGAAAAAGATACTTAATGGGTCTCTCATCTAAAATGATATTTTGTGTTTGTAGTTCCACAAGCTTTGTCCTTGAAAAGCAGATAACACTCATCATTTTTCTAACTCATTGTCTTGTATCACTAAGTGAATGTGATCATAATTGGCCTGTGTATACTTTTTTTTCCCCAAAACTATTCAGCTATTTCATACCACTTTTCCATAAATGTGTTTTGTCAGTTTTTCTATAAAATATGCATGGGTTGTTTATGCAAATTTTCAGAAGGCAATAACTTTCAAATATATATAATTTAATGGCATGGCTGCAGCCCTGGCATCTTTAGTTTGCTTCATAAGAGACAAACTGCAAAGTTGGATTTGTCCACCTCTGTTGTTCCCTGATCCATGGACAGCCCCTCAGCAATATTCGACTAGCCTTTGAGCTTAGTTCAGCTGAGCTGAAGTGGCCTTGAGAGACCTGTCAGTCACTGAACTGTTAATAGAAAAGAAATCCTGTGATCTGTGGTCACTCTCTCTGCAGGAAACCACCTTGGAACCACTGTAGCAAAACCAACACCTGAATTTTTTTTCTGATACCAGCCAAACATAATAGAGAGATATAACTAAACCTTTTGTAGAGGTAGCTGCATGCAAAGACCTAAGCAAATCCTAGCAAAATCCTTGATCCCTTTATGCACAGTGTACTTTAAACATAGGTGCACTTAGAGGGACAAGGCTTGGCACTAATAACCCGAGAGGGCTATATCTTCTGAAAAGTGCCTGGATGAGGACTGCAGGACTAAACATTGATGGCATTAAATACCCTCAGGCTAACATGGTACTTGGCAGATATACACCACAGGCATTCATGTAGTTTTTAAAATAACTGTATTTTCTAGTAAGAATCGGAGGAATGCATCACAACTTGATGCTTCTTAGTGCTTGAATGAAAATACTTAATTCTTAGCAATATTTTTTTTAAAAAATTAAACTCCTCCTGACTGGAAATTTGCCTGAAATACGGAAAAAAAGATAAAAGGTTAGTCCCATGTGGGGTTTATTGTGTGCTTTAAGTTGTTCTGGTCAGGATGATGCAAGATCTGAGTGATAGGATGCTGTCATAGCCCCTATTGTACCACCACACCCTTTTCCTCTCCCCTGCCAGTAACAGAGAGAAGAGAAAGTTAAAGCAATAATGACCTGATAAGCTACAGCCAGCAAACTGAGCTTTACTGCCTGAGCATCATGCGTCTCTTGCACCCTGGCCACTTCAGAGGCTCTTGTGATGGCTTGACATGGAGAGCAGTAGCACAGTTGTATTTGGGAAGACATCTTCCCAGAATAGCCTGTGCACCAGCTCACAAGGATAAGGGAAGGTAATCATGAATATTGGTAGAGAAACTGTCCCATTTTCATTGTTTATAAACCATGTTCTGGCATGGGAATGGATCAAAGCAGAATATGATTCCTTTATCATTTTCAGGGTGTTTTGCATGTCTGTTTGCTTGCAGCCTAATAAATATTGTAAGATGAGATAAGAAATCCTTTAGAAAAGAGTATACAAATCACATTAATGAAGATTATTGAATGAGCATTTACTTTAGGGTCACTTGCTCAGAGCTAGTGACAGCTCACCAGGAAGTGCTCGATAACCCTTCACATCTCTGTTGCTCACCTGCAGGTTGTCCAGTAGTTCTGGGAGAAGCTTTTAATTCCATGTTGATCACATTTTTCAGGCCTTCATTCATATGATGCCACATTGTGTGCTGCAATGCACCATCAGGAATGAATCTGTTCTGCTTGGAATCTGTAGTTAGCATCCCAGAAAAACGGTTGTGATTAGCCAAATCAAAGTCTTTCAAAGACAGCAGCCATAGCCCAGCTGAAGTGCTGCAGCTGATGTCACCCTATTAAAATACTGTTTTCATTTTAATCAGTGGCTAGAAGACATTATTTTATTTAGTGCACACAGTGCATATAATGAACTGCCTCTTGCAGACTGAATCTTCAGGAGGTGTCAAATGGGGGGGTGGGCTGGCTGGAAGTTTGTGGGTTCGGTTTTGGTTTTTTTTTTTTTGCTTGCTTGTTTGTTCCTTGCTTCTGTACTCTAGATTATACAGAGATTCTGTACTCAAATTATAATAAAACTGCTGATGCTTCTCATCTCAACTTAATACTGAATGACCCTCAGGTACTTTTTTTTTTTACAGAAATGCTGCTTTTGTGCTTAGTAGATCACAGTGTCCGAGGGAGCAGAACTCAAATAGCCACTCACCATTTCATAGCAGAAGGTGTGGCAGAGAAATAAAGCTCCATGTCTGTCACACTTGGACTCACTGACCTGCTTGCTGACAGAAATGCAGTTTTGGAAGTAATCTAATATCACAGTTTTGCAGTGCTGTAGTCCAAATTGGTTTCTGACAGGACAGACCAGTTCCCTTGACAGGACCTTGCAGTTGGTATAAGGGTTGTGATTACAGCTGGTTGGCACTGATGGCAAAAAGGGGAAAAGTTTTGGTTTAGAGAGAGTTTATAAAAATGAAGATGAAATCCAATTTAGCAAAATAGGAAAAGTTATGGCAGGAAAGTAAAGTTTATTTTTCTTCAGAAGTTATGTTTACTTTTCATTAGATGTCAGAAATCATTCTGTCATATTAAGATGAAAAATTAGTTGTCTCTTCTCTCTCTTCCTCATACAGACTTTCTCTCTACTCACCTCCATTCTTCCTTTTCTCTCTCCCTTTCGTTTGATTTCTCTCTCTTTCATGCTGCCTCTCACTCTGTTTCTCACTCCCTTTCTCTCTTACATGCCCTCTGTCTCTGACCCTGTCTCCCTCATGCTCTGCCTCTCTCCCCAGCCCTGGACCCACTTCCTTCTCATTCTCCCTTCCTACCTTGGAAACAGTTTTTCTCTGGATGCTTTTCTCCCCCCAGTTCCAAATTCTTGATCATAGGGATTCATATCTCTCCCTTCCCTCCACCCCACAAACTTACAATAAGAAAGCTTATTTTTCAAAAATTCTTCCTCTCTCCCAGACCCTCAAAAACTTGATGTATGGATTTTACTAGGGAAATCATAAACATAGTAAACATACAGACTTAGCCATGGTAAAAGAAGCAAAATGAAAATCCTGTGATATTAAAAAGACATGCATTGCAATTTTTAAAAGTATGACACTCTGGTCTCTGATTTTCGACCCCACTATTCATTATTTTTACTTGCCTACAACAAGTTTGTATCTGCAGACAAGTATGCTGCTTTGCAGCTGAGTGTCTCAGCTGAGACTGGGCTATATGAATAGCAGCTAATTTGGATATTCAGTCCTTAACATCTGATGATTTGACTTCTGCTTCTTGAAGTTTAGTCAATTAAGAATGTAGAAAACCCTCTCGTGGATCTCCTTGCTGTATCCCTGAGCTCATGACATCATTGGTAAAATCTTATTTGATAAGAAGGTTTTAAATGTATGTACATGAAATTTAAGAACAAAATCCTAATATTTATTTACAATACCTGTAAAAGTCTCTTTTATTTTAAAAATGGCATTTGCATGTCTTGTGTCTTCAGATCAATCCCTTGTCAATGGAAGGTATTTTGAATAGCTCATGAAAAAGTAATGAAATGGAAAATTCACCTAATTAAGCTGGTTTTTTACCCTTAGTTTAAAGTAAATGGTATTTACTAAGTAAACAGTTTGGACTTAGCCTTCCTCTTTGTTAGAACAAATTAATCTCTTTCTGCAGGATAATGGCAAACAAGACTGTATTTAAATGATAGTGTGAGCTCTAAGAAACAAAGCAAAACTCCAGATTCTTCTAAAAATGACAACTCTTTGTCTTGCAATTATTGTTACCCAGTGAATGCTACAAATTGAAAAAATGTATTCTGCCAATATACCTAGAAAATTATTTTCTCATCTACAAGCTCTTTGTCTAACTGATGACCTATTTAAAGAAGCTGTAATACACTCTTTTTTCATTAGACATGTAGGTGATGTCATGCAAGGAGAGTCTGTGATTATGTATTTATTTTTTTATTTCCTAATTGTTTATGTAAAAATCTTTCCCTTACAAATCTCTCTCCTTTCATTCTTCTTTCTCTGTTACCCTATTTTAATTTTTAGATGTTTGATTTTTCTTTAAATAAATCTTCCTGGCAATAAGTTATGTTTTAGAGAGGAAAACGAAAGTGTTCAGGTTCTATCTTTTCTCTCTTTACTAAAGAGTATATAAAAAAGAACAAATCATTCTTCAACCCAATTTTACACACCGGCTACAATGATAGAGAAGTAATAGTAACATAAAAATGTAAGTCTTGAACAGTCATTTCTAGCAGATGATGATATATTAAACCTCCAGTTGTGTCTGAAATGTAAAGATATTATTCTCCTTTACTCGTTTATGACTAGTTTAGCTTTGCAACCAAGCATGTTGCTTCCTCAGCTGAGTATTCAGCTGAGGTTGCTCTGTTGGAGCACGAGCTAATCTTGATATTTGCTCCTACTGATGATCTGATTTCAGCTGGTTTGCACAGATTTGACTTGGGATCATTTAACTTCTACTGAGGAGCTGTAATGAAAATTGGAATCTGAGGAACAAGCTGAAGTATGATTAAAAGGAACAAACTATTTGGGAAGGAGAGGAATCCTGCATCTCACTGCTAGGCAGTTCAAAGGGAAAGTGGTCATCAGTCAAAACATTAGCCAAGTGGCTATCAGGACAATGATAACAGAAGTGGAAAGGGGCCCTTAAGAGCTGGCTTGAGAAACAGTCTTCTTCAGCACAAATTATTTGTGTCGTCCAATTCACTCACCACTGCAAAGAATAAAGCAGGTAGCAAGCATGCCTAAGTGCCATCAGACTGGACACTTCAATAACTAGTGTATATTGATCCATATTGCACTGCTATAATCTAGAACTGGGAGTAACTTGGATGCTGTTGGACACTTTACATATGTAACCAGGAACACAACAGCTATGTCACACATCTAAGAAAATGCTTTAAATGATCTCTGTTTAATCACAGGCTCCTACCATGACTTGTCTGGAGATTGGTAATATACAGTTCCAGATACTTTAAAAATCTTTGCTTGTGGGAAATGTGTATTTCTTGACTAAGAATGAACACAGTTAATTATAATGTCAGAAGAAATGGAGTATCTAAGAGGCCAAGGGGAGGTAAAAAAATACAGCAGGGGCTATGTCACATAAAAACAGAATGAAGAAGTAGCAATATTTAATGGAAGCTCTTCCCTTTTCTTCAGATTTACTGTGAATTTTGTGTGTGCATAAGCCGAAAAAGATGGAGGGGAAAGAAAGGACCTTTCTTCAGAAGGCTGGCAGCACTGCAAACTGTTTATGTGAGAAAGGAAATATGTTCACTTTCACGGTGCTAAAAAGCTTTCTACAAACACTCTCCGAAGTCTCCAAAGCCTTTTAACACATCTGCAGCAAAACAGAAAGAGGGCATAATCACCTTGACCTCACCTTGTATCAAAAAAGAATGAAACAAAGCTTCAGAAACCTTCAACAAATTGCATATATTCCTTATTTGTTCACAAGCTGTTGCATTTTATTCACACATGGATAGGCAGCAAATATGTTCAAAAGCAGCCGGTACAAACAAAAACTTAAAAATCATAGCATTTACTTTTCACTCCAAGGATCCTTCTGTTTTCAGTGACAAGATTTCCTATTTATACTTTGTCAGCTCAGCTTTTGGTTGTACATGCATGAATTTAGTACTGTAACAGAGGCTTGTACAAGGACCTGTAACCAAAAATATTAACTTTTAAAGTGAGACTGTTCCATTTCTCCAAATTTGCAGACCCTCAAAATCTAGAAATAACACCCTTTTAAATATTGAATGTGATAAGAACAAATGGCTGTCTACACGGGAAGTAAGTTATTCTACAATCCCCTGGTATGGTTGCTTCACAGCTTAGCTTTGGATATGGAGAGCATAGATACCTTCCCAAAAAGAGTTAAGCTGGAATAGGCTAAAACCTTACTTGACAGGCCTCTAAAGCATTGATATCCCAAGGGAAAAGGGAAGTCTGGGGAACTGGAAGATGTCCACTCCCTGTTAAGTGCAGAGTTTTATTTCTCTACCCTTACAATGGCAAATGATGATGGGACCAAGTGGAGTCTGTGTGCTTTGATGGCCTACTGTTTCTTCATTCTTTTTATCCATGATTCCTTGACTGGGTTTCTGAGGTCTGCTTTTCTGCTTTTTCTCCTACCCATTTGCTAGGGAGTCACAGGACATACACAATAACTAAGAAGATATTTAATGATGTTCTTTAACTTAGGAAACTGACATACTAGGAAACTGTTGTTTTCCTGCTCTTAGTCTGTTTTAGATCAGTTTCTCTACAACACTGAATAGTTTTATATTTTAAGCCCGGAAGTTCTTCATTTTGCTAATTCCCAACTGACAGGGAATTAGTTTCTTGTTTTACTAATTGTGAATGTGCACTTGCACCTGTTTTGTTTTATAGGTTTAGAACACATACATACATAGATATAATAGATACATATATATTTATAACACTAAACTTTTGAATCAAAATGTGTATATATTAAATAAACGTATATATATAAAACCTAACTGAATTGCATATGATAATTTCTACAGGGTGTTTAGTTACTTACAAAGTGGTGTCAATTCATTACTTTGTTTTATGTGTTATGTGTACTCAGTTAATCAATCTCATTTTTTTTTTCCCTGTAAGTTTTATCTTTCTTTCCTCCTCAAGGGTGTAGAACCCCTGATGTGTAGACTGAGATGAAAAAGAAAGCCTTTTCTGATAATGGCTGTTAGACAGCAGATACTTCATTAGATGTGCATTGTCTACAGCACTGGTTAAGCATTACTAGGGCAATTATTCTAATTTTAGCAAGCACATCTCTTGTTAGTTAAGTGGCCACTTCCTTCTGGCATTTTTACTCAACACAGAACACTCCTTCAGCCTGGGTATGTTCCCAGGGCTCTGTGACCTTTGCTGAAAAGAAGGGTGATTTACCCCAGCTGAGGTTGATGCCTCCAGGCGTACTCTCCCACTGACACACTTCACCTTATTTCATTTCTGTCCTGTTTGACTCTTCTCCAACAGAAGAAAAACACGTAATGAAAGGGAGAAGTCAACAGTTTCAGATTGAACTGCAAAAGACTTTCCACACTGATATATAGGAGAAATGAAAGTATCGCTCCTTTCACTTCCTGGACCAGTGCTTATCTGAATGATGTGGAAATACCAGTGTGAGGGAAGAGTGGTTTCATACGATGCAAGAGTTTGCATTTGGAAATTTCATCTGATATTGAAAACACATCTTATCTTAGAGTGAGATCACTTTTTTTTGTCCTGAGCTTACAAAAATTGTTCTTATTTAAGTCTGTGGGGCTTGAGAAAACTTTCAAAATGTGCTGTGCTGTAGCGGCAGTAGAACTTGCAAGGTTAATATTGGCATGTGTAAAGATGCCCAAAGGTCCTGTAAATTTGGCTTCTCGGTAGGAGTCATCTTAGCTCTAACTGTAAAATTAGTTAAAAAAATTTGGCTAATTGAGAATTCTTCAGTGTATTTAAAAAAAAAAATTCAATAATTTTGGATGGTCTTCCCCTACAGCTTGATGTTGCTTCCTAAATTTAGAAGGTCAAAATAAAGGACAGGTGGCCTTAATCTGAAAAGAAGATGAAATATTATTTTAAAACAGTATATCTTTCAGAGTAAAAACTTAATCAGTTCAGTAACTGTAGGTCCAGCAAAGAAAACTCTGTCTCTCCTCATTAAATAAAAATGTATATTTTGTGTTGACTAAAGAATAATGAGAATGAAGAAAATTTCCTACAATTTATGATCTAGTCTTGGCAGCAGTAGAATACACATGTTTTACACTGTGAAATATTGATTAAAACTATGAAATAAAACTGTTATTTGGGCGAAAAGTGATATAGAAGCATTATAACAACTAGTTAAAGAAAAATCTCCTAAAAATAGCCTCTATTATTATTTTCACATATACTTAGTGTTGCAAAATCAAATACACTTCATCTAAAGAAGATATTTTGGATCTTACTTTACAAGCGGTGTTACTATAGCTATGCTGGCTTACATGAGCAGGGCTTTCTGTGTGTAAAATTACACGATGCAAACTGTTTCTTAAGTTACAGCTTAACTGATACCTAGGAAATATATATTAATATGAGTGACAGATGTATTGCCAAGAATTACTTTTATCTGATCAAATAAAGAAAATTACTTCTGCTTCCTCAAAGTAACCAAGAAGGGTCATGATTACTTTTAAATTTGTTTGGGTAATGGAAATGTCAGTGAAAATATGAGAAGTTTAAGGAGGGTGGAATAAAATACCAGTCATTTTTTCACTAAACATACAAAGAACAAGAAAGGAAAGATAGGCAGGTTAAGCATCAGGAAGAGGAAAGGGATGATGACATTAATGCTGTGCCTGTGAGGACATCTCCTTTCCAGATGTTGTTCATAACATCTTCAAAACACAAGAGACAATCAGAACAAATAGTGGAAAGAAGTGATCTTTGGGCTATGCCTATATGATTTAAAATTAAATTGGTACCCTATTCATGCTATCAGAGCAAAACAATTGTACATCTACTTTGTTTTGAAGAATTCTGTGGAGGAAAAACCCTGATATCTCAGCTGTGAAGCTAGGTATTCATAAATACCAAAAGTATGTGTCTTCCTTCAACATCCACATCATAATGGAAGCTTTTGCTGTCTTGTCAGTCTGAAAGGGAGAAAAAAGTGAGAAATTCTCCTATTGTACCAACCCTAGAGCCAAAGGTCCAAAGGAAAACCATGGTTGGAGATACTAAATAAAAGTGATGCCATGTAGTATCTGAAATAGCAGATTTTGATCCCTGCTTATTGCTTTAGGGCAGAGTCTTTCAGTGACATGGTCTATTTTTTGTTCTGCTTTGGATGTCATACTAGCTTTGGCAAAGACTATTGCATCCACAATCTATGCTTGTTCCTAAATGTATGCTAAGATACCATGCAAACTAAAGAATGAATCTTTCTTTATTCTTTATAACTTTTTGTTTATTTATTACCACTGTCCATAATTTTATAGTATGATTGAAATGCTTTTAAATTATTAGTGTGTCTATTGATATATTGCTAGAAATTACTTAGTCACTGTTCACCATAAGTTTTGAGCATATACATAAACCTAGTTCACCATGAAAAGAAAGAGTCATAACTGCAAGACATTCCATATCCCAAGAGAACATGTAGGCAGGGTAAGAGTTAGCTGAACGTGTTGCTTGAAAAATGGTACCCTAAAATTGTGCAGTTGCAGCCTTATGTTGATGTCAAGCCCTGTCCTCCTGATATCTGGGGTTACTGTTTCAGAGGGCTCATACTAAGTTAGATAACATCATACCTGTGGATTTCCAGGAATTGAATTAGTTGATTCATTCCAGGTTCTTATTCATATATTGATATATTGATTTGATTTCAAGATTAAGAGACAGTATTGTTCCATTTTAATCATATTAGTTAATTCACTAGGATTTCAAGCTGTATGCACAGAAATATATAGTCAATTTTCAGTAGAACTAACAAAAAAATACACAGCTATCTTTATTTACAGGGTACAACAAAGATTTGCTACTATTAGGTGATTTCTTCCATTTGTAAGACCTTTGATCTGGCTTCCAAATTCATGTTGTTGTCATTCTCAATTTACTATTACTTTTACCACATACTCTAATATTTTTAGATCCTTTTCTCCACTACTTTTCACCTTGACCGAACAAGTTAGTTATAAAGTGTGCTTTATGTTTTTATCTGAGGTTTTAAATAACTTTCAGATTCATTTGCTTGTCATCTGAAAGGTTTATAAGAAGATGAAAATTTGAAAGTTATCTATCCTGTGCCATATGTACTGTTGACACTTCATATAACAGTGGAATTAAGCTCGGAGTCTTTGGTTCCAAAATGAAACAGTTATTTATTTTTGAGCTTAAACAGACTCATTTGTAGCTGTTAGAAACATGGAGGTTTATAGCTTCTAAAAAGCATGAAGATAGTGGATCTTATGAAAAAAACGAACTTCTAGTAAATGTGGTTTTAGTGTACACTATTGTCAATAAAACAAGTGTAAGATCCAGAATGATAAATTTAGATAAATAAAAAGATGTTGCTTATTTGTAGTCCCTCCATTGTCTGAATGAAGGTTTCTGAGTTGAAACCTTTAGGATCTCAAAGCTTAAGATGATGTTTAGGGGAGACAGCAGGTCACTGGCTTTGGAAGGATGTAGTACATACATAGATTGATGTGTTCTATTGTAATGTAAGTGGAGCAAGTCTCCAGACAAGGAAAACTGGCATTGTTTGAAGAGAGGGTCTACAGCAGGAACTGGGAAGGTGGGAGGAAGGTGCTGAGAAGTACCTGGTCAAGTAGTGCATGTCAGGTAGATAGCAGAAGTATAAAAATATCCCTGGAGGCTGGAAAACCACTGTAATTGATTTGCAAGAGGCAAAAGGTGAAGAGAAGGACACACATTATAAAAAATCCAAAATTAAACAAACCCTCAAAGTCCCCCAGAATGCCAACCAAAAGATTTAAATAACAACAGACACAAGACCAAATAAAATTGTCTCAGACTTACATAGCCTAAATTCCTTTTAAATCCCCCAGTCTAGTGTTTCCTATTTGGTGGCCTGTGGCCTTCAGGGGCTTCTACCAACATAAAATGCTAAAACCAGCGAATTTTAGTCACCTGCATCTGGGCCATTCTTGTCATGAATGTAAGGTATTACAAAAGGACAAGGAACGAGGAAAGTGATTGAGCTATTAGGCATTAGTGATACTTGTAATATCCTCCAAATCAGTATGATGTAATAACTGCATATACTTAAAAGTTTACCAGATATGCAAGTGCAAGAGTAATCGGTAATCTGTCTTTGCGTCATCATGTTGAGCTCAATGAAGTAGTGATAACTAGGGAAGAACAACAAGAAGTAGAATATCCCCAAGAATATAACAATTACCTTATTAGTTAACATTTATATTACCATAAATCTCAGTTCTGAAACAGCATTGTGGGCTATGGAGCTTGCAAAATCCACAATAAGCGTCCCTAATATGAAGAGCTTTGTGCTGCATAAAATTAAATAGTAGTAGGCAGTAATACTAAGTGCTCTGAGCATTTTGTTGTTGCTTTTGTATATAACCCTGTGTATTTAGTAATGAGCAAAATGATGAAAACTCCTGAAATGTACCATAAAGGTACTGCATTAAGATCCAGTCGGTAAACTATTTTTCCTCATGAAAGTAAACTGGATAAAATCTTAACATGAAAAGAAAAAAAAAGTATCAGTCTTTCCTGTGTCTGAAAACTCTGATGAATCTGACAGAGCCAGTTTCTTTTAAGTATTAGAACAAAGTTAAACAAATCCAAGGTATCGATTATAAGAAACACCATTCACTCTGACTCACATTTCTGTTATAAATTTGGATACAACGATTTAACTGAGGACATTTAGTGAGCTTTATTGCTGCTGCACATGTATTCTTTTGGAGATAAAATTACACTACATGGATTAAACCAGTCTAACGCTCTTTCCAGCAGCAGTGATCTGTTAGATGAGCTCAGATATTGTAATTTCCTCTTGCTGTATGTAATCTTCTGGGGTATATTCCTTTTTTCTTTATGCTGCAGACAGCGAGCTGTTCTGATCTCTTGCTGGTAGAGTGTGGAATAACAACTGTCTCTCCTGGAAACACAGCAGGAGTTTAGGGAAAGCACTAGAAATTGTTGGTTTGGTCTTGCATTTTATTTGCAAAATATGCAGTTCAATCCATAAAGTACAGTTTACGAAAAGGTATGTGACTGAGAGGGGCAATCAGTTAACCATCTTGGTTAACTCTGCAAAGAAGAGACATCTGTTTACACAAGGTGGTGAATGGAGGAGATGGATTATAGAAACAGCATTTGCTAAGACACAGGGTAACTCACAAGACCAGTACAGTCCTCCCTCCTCCATTTTAGAGGAAAGTATACATCTAGGTTAGCCTCTATAATTTCCTAGGTTTGTCAAATATTGTAAATTCTTTTATCTTGTTTTGAACCTTTGTTTGAACCATTGACTTTTCATCATGTAAATGTTTATGATAGAGTAGGTTTCTTAGTGCAGTTCTCCTTTTTCTGCCAGAAAATATGCATCCTGTTGTTCCTCAGCATGGGTGAAAGCAGAAACAATTCCTGTCCTTGTGATCCCAAGTCTCAGCTGTTGTATAAGCTGTCCACAAGATACTGTGTTCCATCCTTAGGAAAGTGATCCTCACATATATGCCTTTGATTTCATGTATATCAATGTAGTTAGTACTGGTAAGAGGAAAATATGTCATGCCAGATCTGACAGCCCCCAGATCTGACAGCCCAAGAGAGTTGAAGTTGCTGCAACTCCATGTTTTAATTTTACGCACAGGGAAGATAGGGCTGACTGCATTATTCAGGTGCACAGCATGGCTAGACAAGTGTACTGACCAGCAAACTATTTACACACAACCAACCATTTTTATCACCTTATTCCTCTATTTTCCCACTCTTGTTCCTCCCAAATCACTTAAATCCATCCCCTTCCCTGCCTGTGGTTCCTGCCTACACATCCCATAAGTAGTCCTGTCCCCAAATGCTCTTCCTCTGCATGCCATAATGTGTCCCATTTCCCTTAGGCAGTGACTATTCAGTCTGAAAGGTGCTCTGGAGTTGACTCATCTTGAAACGTTTCATGCCTGGACAATGCAGCTGGTGCTCTCCTGGGACAGCTTTGGAAGGGGCTAAAACAGGTGTCCCTTCTGAGTCTTTACCTTGGGTTCCCACTTGTGTTTGTGCCCCTGGGCTCTTCTGGGCTTGTGAAGATGGCCATTTGATGGGCTGATGAGTCCTGTGATGGGCCTGGAGCAGGCAAGGCAGGATATTCTTGGGCTTCTAGACCTGCTGTTGTTTCTGCGTGCTCCTCTGTGACTGTGCAGATGAGCTTTTATCACATAACCTAACATTCCCACACTTAAAGGTGCAGCTAGAGGGGATCACACCATCCTCTCTCCTTGTACAGCACTTGAAGACGTGTCTCCTGGGAGAGCTCTGCTCCCAGAGCAGAAGACTTAGAGCTGCTACCAGGTGCCTTCTAAGGGTGCTTGCAGGTCTATGTGGCTCCAGTGTGCTGAGTCTTACAGTCCCACTCCCCAGGAAGGGAACTGCAGCATCAAAGTTGCTGCAGGTTTCAAGGTAACTCTGTACTCAGCTGGAGAAAAGTGTACTACTTGTGCATACTATAGGTTCCTTTGGGCTCCATTCCCATCTCAGCATTCCAGACTTCCCACAGCTGGGGTTGCTGACCAGCTGTGTCTTGACAACAAAATCATGAAATTAGGAAGATTTCATGGCACTGCATGTCAGCCAAGGGTAACAGTATGCCAGGTTTAAAGCTATATGCCCTTAGCATAAAGTCCGCAGCCTCTCCACTTGTCACTAAGCCTGCCTCCCTCCTTTTTTCCTCTGTGCGGTGACCCAACAGGTAGAATCTTAAATACCAGGAAAGAAAGAAGTTGAGAAGTCCACACTTCAATATGTATATATACACTCATCTATCTACAGTTATATATGTACATATGGGAAGTGAATTTTTCAGCTCAGAGAAAAAACAAGAATTCTGAGGACTGAGAGTATAGTTGGCACTTCTGGTTCCAAAATAGAAACTGTTTCTTACACAATGAAACTCTGGAAGAAACTAAACAACATTTCTCACAAGCAATTCCAGATCATGTTATGATTGTTCTGATAATTTGTTCTGATTTCTGCATTCTATGTGTTATTATTTATATTATAATATCAGCAAAGTGACAGTAAGCAGAACATTCAAAACAGAATAAGAAGTACCATTTTGGAAACAATGGCAGTTTCAACATTAGCAAAATGCTTCATCTTGTTATTTGAGTTATTGTTTTTACTGAAAAGCCATCATTATTGTTGCTGTCCATTTGCATTTCTCAATGCACAAAAAAAAGGCCTTGCAGACAGCTCTATTCATTGCAAGAAAGATCCAATTAAATGAAAAGTTAGCATATGTGTTCCTTGACATTGACAATCTGTTACATTTTAGGTTTAAGAAATCAAAAAGAAAAAGATAACATACAGGATTCATTCCTCATAGTTCTGGCTGTTATTTCAATTATATGAATATTCATTTTCCAGAGAAGTGTGTTCTAAAAGCTTTCATCTAAGAGGAAGATAGTAAAAAAGATTTAATGATTCCAGATAATTACAGTTCTTTTTAAGGGCCTTTTAAAGCAAACCTCCCTTTGCTGTTGCTCCTCTGGCTTATGGTTTTAAAGCTATGTGTTTCTGACTGCAGTGATACCAGCTAGTGATAATCAAGGAAGACTAAAATAGTCTAAGGCCCCACTTATTCTATTTGCATCTAGGAATAAAACATAATAAAGACTACAAGTACTCCTTGGATGGATTACTCTGTATTTTTTTCTGACCATATTGGAGAAATAACTGTTTAAATGTGTCAGTTTTTCACTGTTGCCACAGTAGCCAAGGTCCTAAAATTTGTGGACACAAAATCTATCTTGGCATGGACTCCAGTATATTTGGTTAAACATTGTACTTTACATTTGTGGAACATCATTTTGGTTTTGAGGCAGACCATGAAATAGTTCTGAACATCAACCTCAGGGACAGGGGTTTTGTTGAGATATCCTTTGAATTAAAAAAATGAAAATCATACACATTTTAAAAATAGAAAACAGGACAATGAAGTCAGTGGGACTTTGTGGAGAGCCTGATCAGTGCTTTTTTCACCCACAAATCAGTCCAGATCTAATCCTGCTCTCTTCTGCTCTAAGCTATCAGAGTATTTTGTTATTCAGGATGACAGCATTCCTTGTAATGCTATCCATAAAACTACTGATTATACAGGAGTAAAGTGTAGTATTTGGGGAACTAAAATAGCATGAAATGGCCTTTATTATTTATGGCTATTGTGCCTTTATTCTAATGATGTGGGTGGGTGCTACTGAAACATCCCTGTCCAGCTGACAGTCTTCACTTAGATCAATGAAGATGGAAGCAAAAAATGCCAAAGAAAATTGAGGTAGACACTTGCCTTTCTACCACTGTTGTGAAGCTATCCTAAAGAAGCCTAATGTATGTTTTCAGTTCTGCTTTAGTTCTGATTATTTCTGGGTTTTATGCAAAAACTTCCTAATGTAGTACAAAAGGGTCATGGAAGGAGGGATAGGAGCTACCTGGCTGCCTTTACTATAGGATTCACTTTAACATTTGTTCTTGCAAGTTTTTTCATAGGCCCATAATATAGTCTATAATCAGCTCCAGATGTGATTTCTGGGTTGTAACTTCCACATGGATCACTGGGAAATAGGGAATTCTGACTCCTATCAGGCCAATTATTAAAAAGTCCTTTATTTCTTGGGTGACTGTCTTACTTCTGCATTAATAGGCAGAAGACAGGCAAGCCCTTCTCATGTAGATGTGTTTTAAATCAAAGTATCAATGCTCTTTTGCTATGCAGTGAAACCAAAACATATTGAGTATCAGATAGTATGTCCAATACAATGGGATCTTCACTGCATATCAAGATAGGAAGAACATATTGCCTGTGAGGCTCAAACAATTTTAGATAGGACAAAGGTCCTAGATGCTTACTTTCTTTGGGAATGCTCAAAACAGAGTTGTCAGCATCTAAGTCACTTTAAGTCTATATATACTATACATTGTGGCTGTGTTTATGATATGTAAGTGGGATTGTTTTAAATTTTACCAGATGCTTTTAATAAAATATAAAATAATAATAAGAAAATTATCAGAAAATAACTTTGCCAAGGGAGACTATATTTTTACAAAGCCTCACCCATATTATGAGATGAAAACAATATAATAAACCCCACTCTGTTAAACTGACTTCTACTTTCGTGACTGTAATATCTGTGTTCTGCTAGGTATTTCTCCCTTGTTATGCTGGGAAGAAGACCCATGACCTTACACCTCAGTGAAGCTGCTTTCTAAATTATTTAATTATGGGTAGTACTTCTTTCTGGGCTTTACTTGAACACATTTAGAGCACTGCAGTCCTTTGGGAATCTTACTTTTGATCTCACTGACACTGGATAATCTCAAGTAATGTCTCTGAGAGAAGGATGTTACTGTGGGGTTACAAATTTACTTGTGACCTATCATGCAATATAACAGCAGTACCACCAGAAACTAGCAATTTCTCATTATCTAACAGTGAAAGAGAGGTCTTCTTCATAATACATATTCTCCATTAGCATCCTCACTTAACATTTTAATATTTTAAAATTCTTTGGAGCACGCCTTCTCACTTAAAGAGCAGCATACCTGAAAGAAAATCTCTACTGCAAGGCTCCGCCTTTGTTTTTGAGCAGATATTGGAAAAATATAAGCACTGTGAAGAATTTTACCAAGAATAGAGGATTTATGTCATCTCAGATGAATATTAGGAATATTTAAATATTGCAGGATCCTGACATCTTCTCAAGGCATTCTCAAAGAGCTCTTAAACTCTCTGAATTCCTCAGGAATTTAGAGTATCAACCCATTTTTATTCATATTCAAGTGCTGAAGATAAATAAGTGAGAAATACTGGTCTTGTGGAAGAGGTTCTTCTTTTTATTAGCTATTCAGACAAACAATATCATGGTAAGGAGACACTGTAAGAATCTTTTTTAAAAATAGTTGTATCTTGGAAACAAAATATTTGAGTTACTTTATAGCTTCTACAAAAAAATAGAGATGAAAAATTTAATTCGGAGATAATACAAAACTGTTATAAAAGCTTATTAAGCACAAAGCTTAAAAGAACTAGTGAAGCTTTAAAATTGGTAATTAAAATAGCTGATGTGTGTCTAATGCATTTCCTCAGTGTCTTCTAGGACCAGACCATGATAAGGTATGTTTAACTTTTTCTTCCATTTTATTGAAATTATTACTGCTAAAACTCCTATTTCAGTAGTCTATCAATATCCTTATACGATAGCTGTACTTGGAGCATAAAAGCAGCAATATGTTGTCTACTGAAAATTCGGTGTGTGAATGTACATTAACTGAGCCATCAGCTTTAGTGTTCTGCCTAATTAGAAGGCAATGCATAAAGCATGAACTGACACAAACAAACACTGTCTCTGTAGCATATCATGTATGTTTTAGGATCAGCATAATAAATAGCTTATAGAGGAAGCAGAGGTATTTAGTAATCTGTGAGACTTTTTGTCCTTCCTAGTGAGTGCTGCCTATCACAGTTCTGTGCTTCCAGATTTTGTGATTTATATGATGGGATGTTACTAAAGGTTGAGGGTCTGTTGAGCCTTATACCCTTACTGGTATGGTGCTAAACTCCAAAATTGCTCAAAACCGTTTGGCGTATCTGACTGAAAACACAATTCATAGACTTCAGATTACTGGAATTATACCCTGAAAAAATACACATGATTTAGACAAATAACGCAGAGTGGTATTTGTTGCAGTGTGTGCATGGTAATCTGATTCACAAATTCTAAAATTTGTTTTGAATTAAACCTCTACTGTCACATAAAGTCTTCAACATCTTGGTTTTCTCCTTTCCAAAATAGACTGCATGCTTGCTAATATGCTCTGCATTTTGCAGTCTATCTGGGGTGTATTACATGCCGATCTGAAATATGTATTCTGGAGAAGTGTGTTTTCCAACGTTTTCTTTAGGCTTTTGAGCTGGTTTTCCACACAATGGAAGAATCCAGCTATGTTAGTCTTTAAGATCACGCTATCCTTACTGTAATGATCATGTCTCTACAGCCATTTTAGTCCAGTTTGTACATCTAGAAGTGGCAAATATTTGTAAATAAGGTGATTCCTTTTTCTTCATTATCTTCTTCTGGCCCATCAAGGGATACAAGCTGCTACGTGCCCTTCCAAAGGCTATCCACCTCTTTGATCCTTTCATTCTGCTTATTTGTTTGGAGAGGGGAGGTTCTAGCAACATCCAGCATGTGATGGGAATGCAAGGGAGATTGTTATTGGCAGACACTTTCACTTGCTTGACTGTCCACTTGCTTTCTTATTCTTCTTTAAAAAAACAACAAAAAAATGCCCTTAGGCAATTAGTCATAGCACTTGCAGATTTTACACCAGTCTTTGAGGTGCAACAATTCTATTCTTCTACCACCACAGCACAGAGTTGTCATTTTAAGATACTTTGTATATAATTGATCTCTTCTATTTTTCTAAGGTTATCAGGAAGACTTCCAGCAATTTAATGTGAACATAGAAAGCAGAAGAAGGGATTATTAATGACTATTATATTATCTGCTACCTGGAGAGGCTTAACATATGATAAGGTGTTGTCCTGGTTTCAGCTGCGATGATAGAGTTAATTTTCTTTCTAGTAGCTGGTATAGTGCTATGTTTTGGGTTCAGTATGAGAAGAATGTTGATAACACACTGATGTTTTCAGTTGTTTCTAAGTCGTGTTTAGACCAAGTCAAGGATTTTTCAGGTTCTCATGCCCAGCCAGCAAGAAGGCTGGAGGGGCACAAGAAGTTGGGTGCAGGAGGTAGAAACAAAGGGACGTCTGTAATCTTGAAAGCAGACCGCATTTATTGCTAAAACACACACATATTTATAATCACATATTCTGCAAAGTCACTGTACACGGGCACAAGCATAAAATAAAATAAAATAAAATAAAAATTGGTTATACCAACTCTGTACACGTGCATAAACTTAGGACATAATTGGTTATACCAACTAAAACATGAGAAACTTGTCTCAGTCTAATTGGTCAGGATAAACTGCTGAATTGAGGTTCTTTGTGCCAAATTCCCTTTATCGTGGAATGCGCACCTGTGTTCTTCTAATTGGCATTTTTCTTTTTTTGTCTTCTTGTTTATTCTGTTCAAGGTCTTCTAAAGGTGTCTGAAATGCTCTTGCAACCATTAGCTGAATATGTGTCCACAGTTGGGAGGGGACACAGCCAGGGCAGCTGACCTAAACTGGCCAAAGGGATATTCCATACTATGTGATGTCATGCCCACTATATAAACTGGGGGCAGTTGGCTGGGGGGTGGGGGGGGGTGGATCACTGCTTGGGAACTAACTGGGCATCGGTCGGTGAGTGGTGAGCAACTGCATTGTGCATCACTTGTTTTGTATATTCCAAGTCTTTTATTATTATTATTGTAATTTTATTATTGTTATTATTATCATTATTATTTTCTTCCTTTCTGTCATATTAAACTGTTCTTACCTCAAGCCATGAGTTTTACTTTTTTTTCCCCTGATTCTCTCCCCCACCCTATTGGGTGCGGGGGGTAAGTGAGTGAGTGGCTGTGTTGTGCTTATTTACTTGGTTAGACCAAGACAGGTGTAAAGCTTGGCAATGCGGTTGTGATACCTGGTTGCATGTCACAACAGAGCTCGAGGTAAGTTGTTTAGAGACATCTCTCTGAAGAGCTAGCCTGAGAGAATCTGATCACATTTCCAGCTGTTGTATCCACATGGGAACTGCCACAGTTACCGCAGTGAAAGGTGCTCTTTCCGTTAACCCCCTACCAAAAGATTCCTCAGGAGAAACAGCAATACAGAATATTTATGAAATATTTATTCCATAGCTACTTTTAAGGCAAAAATATTTTATTCAACTTGCATAATTCTTAGAAAGAAATCTTATATAAATATAGTTCCAAATGGAAATACTTATACCTAAAGCAGCTAACACCACCCAATAATATATTGTGAACATACAAGAGGCTGGGCTGAGAGGCTCTTAAAACAGCTTGATAATTCCCATTCTATCACTTTGTGAAGCTCTTGGATCAAATGCCAAGAGGGCATTAGATGTTGTGATACTTTCTTCTGTCATGCCTTCAAGTTAGATTTCTTTCTTAGAAGTAAAATTCACAATGCTGAGTTCAACTGACTAAATTCCCCACAGCAATTTGGGCAGATTTAGACACTCAAAAATGCATTCACAGAAACCAGCCCAGTGAGCACCAAAATCCTTAATAAGCCTAAGAGGAAATGCTGAAGAGATGGGCATGCCGAAATTCTCTCTCCCTCCTAGATGCCTAATAAAAGCTCTAAGGAAAGTTCCTCCGTAAGGTTGAAGCCCAGTGGCAAAAACTGCTTCCAGTAGTAGGTGTCCATTTCATGCAGTTAGGTGGGCATGGGCAACTGCATAATTATTTGCTTTTTAAAAATGAGCCAACAGCTGTCTGCGGATAAAATCCCCTTTTTACATGGTGGTCTTGTGGTTTAATCTCCTGCTCTCCAGTGAGTATGCTGGACAGTGAGTGCCTGAGCTTGTGGGAGTCTGAGCCCACAGCACTTCACTGCAGATTTTGTCCCAAACAAATACTAGACAATGTGCATGAAAGAGACTGCGTGTGTGTGTGTGCACGTGTGCTGAGTGTGCATGTAGTGATAGTAGGCATATGTGTGTGTGGATATGTGTGTAGTCACATATTCTGTAGAGTCCAGGAGCCTACTGAAATATACGCCAGGTATGTACCCTTCCCCACCACCCCAAAAGGGGAGAGGCATTTGAGAAAGCAGAATCATAGTATTATAAATATCTAATATTAAATCGGGTGAGAGAATGAAGGAGACTGTTCTGTCCTGCATGGGTATTATCCATTAAACTGCCATTTAAACTGCCTGGATAAAATCCAGAAGTAATCCTGAGAATGGGCCTTGTGGGGTCTTTGCTCTTGTGAGAACTATTAAACAGGTATGTTGGGAAGCAGGATGTCACTCCTTCCATTTTGCAGTGATCTTGTTTATTCTTCTCTGGTGTAAATCAAGACTGATCATCTTTCTGTACTATAAAAGAAAGAGTCTGGTTTCACCCGCATCAATTTCAAGTTTAGCAGGGTAAAACAAGTACTCAATTTTATAATCCCAAAGCTTCCTCTCAATTTCTATGGATTCTGCTTCCTTTGTATTTTCATACTGCAATCAAGGAATAGCAATACTTATCTGAATTATAAATCAGATTTTTATTCAGTCTAGCCAGCTGTAACAGCTTATCTGTATTACCATAATTAAGGAACTTTATTATCATTTCTTTGTGGAGGCCACCAGGTGCTCTGCTCACTGTTCTTTGCATGACAAAGGATGCAGCCATAAAATTTTCTATAAACATTTCTTTAAAGAGGTATCTGTTAATTCTTCTGGTCTTATTTTCCCCTCTCCTTCAGGCAAGTTGAGATGACAGATTGTTTCTCCTGCTTTCATTTTCTAATCCATCTACTTTTAATCTTTGTTGTTTCATTCATTTAAACATTTGCTATTCAAAGACTCCAGTTTATTCTGGAAAAATCTTTATTCTGGAGAATGTAGATCTTCTACATTATTCACTTTCATTTCAACTTCACTCACCCGTAATATCATTTTCTTCATCTCCTATTAACTCCATCAACTGAGGTATAGAGGTCATCAATTTGGTTAGTAATTTAATTTTCCCCTTGTCTTTAAATTCATCTTTTAAATACTTAAATACTGTGTAATGCCAAATTGCAGTTTTTCTCTTAGCCAGAGCTACTACTTAGAGCAGCTTCATTAAATCAGCCTGTGCATAAAGGGAAAAGAGGATATCAGCCACGTGCATTCCTGGTGTGGCTTCCTCCAGCTGTTTGAATGACTCTTTTGCATCTTAGCTGCTTAATTGCTCCATCAGATTATATTGTCTTCTTCAAAAATAAACTCAATTCTGAATTCATAATTCCCTTTCCTGCATTCTTAAGAGAACAAAGTAAAGGAAAAGTGCCTGCTGAAAACATTTGCAAGGTGTGTTGAAGTCCACCTCCTCTCAATATAAAATCAAGAAATTTTAGTGATAAGCCATGTCTGGTCAGCTGTGAATTGAACTGGAAATTTAAAGGCAATTTTGTATAATTTATCATAATTTAATATATAATTAATGGGAAATATATAACGAATAGGAAATCAGTTGCTAAATGGCAACTGGTACAGATGAGTTCTGAAATAAAGTTGCTAAGGCAGGTAAGGATTTCAGCTAAACCTCTATAGCTAGATAGGGAGAAGAAGGAGTTTGGGATTTTATAGTATTCAAGGAGAAGAAAATAGGTATTTATTAGACAGAATGGGGAAGGTTGATAATTTTTTTTTAAAAAATAGATATTTCTCCAGTAAGTATTTATGAGTGAGGATGATTTGATTGTATCACAGAGTGATATATTCAGTAATAATTGGGAAGGTGCTTTGTTGTGAAAGGAATAAAAATATTTTTTAAATCATTGGGCTGGAGTAATTGTCACCTAAGAGTTCTAAAAAAGAAGTGTAAAACCTCTAAAAAAGGAGAAGTATACTAACATTATGCTGACTTAAAAAAAAAACAAAAAAACAAAAAACCAAACACAAAAAACACGAATGAGGATGATCTAAATAATTATGGGCTAGAGAAGATCCACACAAATAATGAAAAAGCTCTTGGAAGAATAATTTCGTAAACAGTTTGAAGGATATGAATTTGATTCAGCTGATACTCTTATATGGAAAATGGATCTTCTCAAACAGGTCTGATTTTATTCTTTGCTGAAATAACAAATTTAATCAAGAAAGGCAAATAGATATATTCAGTTGTTATAAGTTATTTGACCATGTAACACACTGACTAAAAGCTACAAAACTAATATAATAAAAACAACATGGCAAATGTTCAGTAAAATCTAACTGATGGATTAGTTTTGAGTTATACCTTAATAGCTAGAGTACACAATAAATTATAAGAGTGCTCTTCTATCAGCATGACATGGAAGTAAAAACAAGGATGAAATTAATCCTGAAGATGAATTGATGAGACGGACCCATTTTGAAATACAACTTTTTTAAAAGGTAATGGAAAACTGCATACAGTATGGAAGAGAGATGCAAAAAAGGTGTGAGAACTAAGAAACCACTACAACATGAATGTGACAGCTTCTGTCTCTTCTCCTGTTTTCTGATCTAAATGTGCCATATTTTCTGGGAAATATGTTCCAAGTAAATGCAAGTTAGTGTTTTCTTTCTGTATAGTTGAATTGGTTGCAATATTGAGAAGAGTGATGTTTGTGCTGGCTTTAAATGCTGTGACTTTATGGCTGCCATACCTCATGCTCTGCTTATTTTTATGTGTTTTTTAATCATTACTTAAGTGATTCCCATGTTTTGTAGAGTTAGTCTTACGAGACAACTGCTTTTTCCTTTACAACGACAAAGGTTTAATATGTGATACCTGTCAAACATGCCTTTGGTAAGCTGCAATTCCTCCTTAGGCAAACTCTTTTCCCAGCAGTTTTATACTGAAAATTTTTCAGCATCTTTCCTGCTTTCTAAGGTAAAAATCTCTAAGATGAGTTACAGATAACTCACTGTATGACTAGCAACAATATTTCTTTTTAAACCTGTCTGTAAAGCACTTTTGCTTAGAAAGTACTGTGCAGTCACTTTCTGTAGGACTATGCTGTTTGAAGATGAGACCTCTACCTCTTACTGAGGATTGGTACTAAAATGCAGAATCAACTTTTGTTGTTTAATGTTTATACTGCCATAGAAACCAGAAGATTTTATTAACTTGTCATATCAGGCATACTAGACTTTCACACACCTGTGTGGACAGAAGAGTTTGCTAACTTTCCACATGGAAAAACGCCATATAGAACTCCTCTGAGGAAACATGAATAGAGGGTCTTATAGTGACATTGATTTAACACATGCCTTGCTACTACCAAACACACTTTTGTACAGATCATTGCAAAAGTGCACTTTTACGGAAAAGACTGTAAGGGGATAATGTGGTTGTCTAAAATTGTAGTATAAATCACATCCATTGATTTTTGTGGCTGCTGTTATAAAAAAGAAAGAACTGTTTGAAAGGACAAAAGGCAGTGTTTGAGATTAAGACAATGTTTAAAAATCTGTTTGGAGTCTTTGGAACCTTATATTAATCTTTGACAGTACCAGTACTTTTAGCACTACATACAGCATAATTCAAATGGAAGTATCTACCCTCCTTCTAAATCTAAGTGCAGTAAAGGGCTTATAAGGAATGCTTACCTGAAAACAAATGAGAACAAGGCAGCAATTTATCAGATATTTTTATGTAATATCTTCATATCTGTAATTACTTTAAGGTCCAGGAAGACTGATATGTGTGACTAATTTGGTTTAGAGAACAGAAATCAAATATTGTTTACTATGACAATAAAATGTGTAAAGTATAAAGAAGCATTGTAGGATGCTTCCTTATGATGTTTTCATAACTCATTGGTTTCAAATATTATGAAATAAGGAAACAGACAGGTCAGCTTCTCCCCAACTTGGATTTTTTTCAGAACCAGAACTAATATTTAGGATCTACAAGCCAGAGCTCAGACACGTAATTTCAGTTCAAGTGGTGAGCAGCTTTCCCGGTGTAATTCTGGCTATGTGGTCTGCTTCTAATTTCTCATCAACGCATGCTCTGTTTGCCACTAAAGCCTTTCTCTGTATTTCTGCATTTTGATTCTTACACGTCTGAAAATTACTACTGCCAAATGCAAGTAGAAGTTTATGCACCTAATACCTTTGGAAGTAATGGGTTTTGAAACTCTTTTGAAAATTTGGATTAAGATGGTTGTGGTGGGTTAACCCTGGTTGGATGCCAGGTGCCCACCAAAGCCATTCTATCACCTCAGCTGGACAGGGGAGAGAAAATATAACAAAGAGCTTGTGGATTGAGATAAGGACAGGAGACATCTTTGACCAATTACCGTCACTGGCAAAACAGACTCAGCTTGGGGAAAATTAACTCAATTTATTACAAATCAACCAGAGTAAGGTAATGAGAAATAAAACCAAATCTCAGAACACCTTCCCTCCACCTCTCCCTTCTTCCCGGGCACAACTTCACTCCCGGATTCTCTACCTACCCCCCTCCCAGTGGCACAGGGGGACAGGGAATGGGGTTTACGGTCAGTTCATCACACGTTATTTTCTGCCGCTTCATCCTCCTCAGGGGGAGGACTCATCACACTCTTCCCCTGCTCCAGCATGGGGTCCCACCCATGGGAGACAGCTCTCCACGAACTTCTCCAACGTGGGTCCTTCCCACGGGCTGCAGTTCTTCACGAACTGCTCCAGCATGGGTCCTTTCCATGGTGTGCAGTCCCTTCAGGAGCACACTGCTCCAGCGTGGGACCTCCACGAGGTCACAAGTCCTGCCAGAAAACCTGCTCTGTGGGCTCCTCTCTCCACAGATCCGCAGGTCCTGCCAGGAGCCTGCTCCAGCGTGGGCTTCCCACGGGGTCACAGCCTCCTTCGGGAACCCACCTGCTCCAATGTGGGGTCCTCCATGGGCTGCAGGTGGATATCTGCTCCACAGTGGACCTCCATGGGCTGCAGTGGGACAGCCTGCCTCACCATGGTCTTCACCACGGGCTGCAGGGGAATCTCTGCTCTGGCGCCTGGAGCATCTCCTCCCCCTCCTTCTTCAATGACCTTGTTGTCTGCAGGGTTGTTTCTCTTACATGTTCTCACTCCTCTCTCCAGCGGCTGTTTCTCCTTGTCCCAACTTTTTTTTTCCTTCTTAAAAATGTTATCACATTTGGGGTGTTACCACTATCACTGATTGGCTCAGCCTTGGCCGGCGGCGGGTCTGTCCCAGAGCTGGCTGGTATGGGCTCTTTCGGACACAGGGGAAGCTTCCAGCAGCTTCTTACAGAAGCCACCCCTGTAACCCTCCCTGCTACCAAAACTTTGCCACACAAAATCAATACAATGGTCCTGAAATTTGTTTTATTTATCTTACAGTGCAGGTTTTTTTTCACGAATATCAATTGTATTTGATTAAATAGTCAAAGAAAGTAGTTCTAATAAGTAGCGACATGTTGCTGAGGAAAAATATAAACAGTAAATCCTGTAAAAGATGGAAATAATAATGAGCAATAACAAAAGGAAGTCAATTTCTGCACAAGGCTTCAATGAATCTGCTCTAAAAAGTACTCAGTTAAAACAGTGCTGATTAAATTTAAGTGAAAAGCTTAACTACGATATGATGCTTGATAAAACACAGTATTAATGTTATATTTCTACATGGGCATTTTCCTTTTTGTGCATTCTGTGTTTTTATCTTTGCAAAAATAAAACAACAATTATAAGCTAAAAAAAAAAAAAAATCTTTAAATTTATGGATCAGATTCACAGTGTTGGCTGCATCCTGATTTATACCATCTGAGAAAGCAATCCAGAATTTCCTTATTTGTCAGTGATTTCCTTATATGTTCAGCCATATCCAAGCATTTCTACTTGTAGTCACAGAGGCGTCTTGTTTCTCTAGCATTTCTGCTGTGTACTACTGTTAAGCAGCAGAATGGTCTTAAATTGCATCTGATATCTGTGTGCTATTTGCCTTTTCTATTAGGCTGTAGCCTGCTTCTATATTAGTTACTTGATGATATGTATGAAGTCTGCTGAATTATGAGTGTTAAATTTAATGCAGATTCTTGTTTTACCAATCTTAAATACCAATGTATTTTATTAAAAAGCAAAAGGCTATGTTCTTTATGATTTGCAGGGATAACATGCTGAAAGTTTTGCACATTTCCTCATATCAGAAAGAGTGTGACATACAAAGTAAATAAAAGAAAAAAAGGCCACTGAAATCAACAGGTAGGAGATAGGCATTGGATCTGAGAAGACTTTTTCTTTAAGATTTTGTATATTTCTCTGTAAAGAGTTTCCTCTCTTTTCAAATTTCCCTGTGGTGCCTCAGTAATGCGTACCCTGACACTGCCAATTTTACACATTCCATCTCACTTTGGCATCAGCTGGTTGTATTTCCTAACTATCTTTGCTTCTGTCTTGAAACACATCATTCTACCACAATTAACTTACAAATGTCCTTTGTAGAAATGAGAAAACATGATTCCTTCACTTACTGAACTCCACTAAAGAAAAAAGATAATTGTTTTGTTTTGTTTTGTTTTGTTTTTCTGATAGCATCAGGACATGCTGTGTCAGCGGAGGCTGCATTTTCCACTAAGGGAAATGAAATACCATTAGCTTTGGCATGTGCTGATTTTCCCTGTCGTTTTGCACACTCCCTAAGTGTCTGCCTGAGACATTCTAGTAAAATTCTCATGCTTCAGAAATAAAGTCATGTTCCAATGGGTCTGCCTATCTTCTGTCAGGGCAATAGCAGTCGCAAGCTGTATCCTCCATAAAGGACTTGGATATTGCCCCAGTATTGCAGTCCATGATCTGCTCCTAAATTAAATGAATGTATTTCTGCGTTCCATTTCCTATAGTTTTATTGAAAGTCATGATACTAGTATAAAGCAGGCTATTCCAGTCTTGACTGCATCACTGCCTCACTCTCCCCATGGGGCAATAAGGGCTGAAGCCACTGGCAAGCACACTGGGTGTGTTTACCTGTTCCTTTTCCCTCTGTTCAGGATTTCGGTGGCAATTTGCTCATGGTTACTGAGGAAGGGTGGAACCTGTCCATGAGCCTGGAAGCTTGCCAGATTTAAAAAGTTCTAGCATCAGGAGTCAGAAGCATCTTATTCCAACAGGTCAGGCAAGGTTAGGCTGGTAATATGAGTTTATACTCTCAGCTAGGCACTCTCTGTGCCTAAATATTATTTACATAAATAAGTTTAGAGGTAGACTTTTGTATTTAGTCTTTTTTCCATCTCCCATTGTGCTGTTAAGTTGTAACAGTTTATTTACCTCTATTTCCTTCCCCTTTTCTTCAAATTACACTGTATTTTATAGATGGCCAATTTCTAAGGTTTTCAAAATACCCTACCAACTTTTTACAATGTCATTCCCAACCACAACATTTATCTGTCTCCTGTGGATCTTCTAAGCCTTGTTTATGGCCAAATTCCCAAAGGATTTGCAGTCTCAGGTACACTGCTGCCTCTCTAGGGCCAAGGCCAAAAAAAAAAAAAAAAAAGCTGTAAAGCACCTGCCTAGTGCTTTGGCATCTTCAGGCATACCCTTAAGGGGTATTGACATGTGAATCATCATTGGGAAGACAGTGCTGAATATTGTGAGATTCCAGGTACTAGTAAAGACATGCCTTCTCTCTCTGCCCCAGATTCTTCAAATGACAAGGCATCATCCCTGGTGCCAATAAGACGGTGGTAAAAGATAACTAAGAAATAATTTGCTGACAGGTGCTGTAGAGCACACTGGTCACAAGGTCTGCCAGTATCTATGATGAAGGCCACCTTGGGGATTCTCAGCAAAGGAGGCTTAGGCATAGGTAGAAATCTCAACACTGCATTGCAATGTGTCATTCCCACATTGCCCAACCTCCTGATAACTCTCCTGATCTCCCTATTTAGCCAAGAGCTACCCTGGTAACCTTTGGGCAGAGGGCCTCTGTCTGCTGGAAATGGATCTGCTCTGGTTACAGTAGATCAATTTCCTGGGCTATGTTGCAAAACAATCCCATTTTTATTATATTTTGCAGAAGCCCACAGCGGTTTATATTTCCTGTTCCACGGGCTTTTTAATACCAGTCATTTCACAGTTGGTTATATTTCCATTAATAGTTTCTCTTTCTTGTTCATTTATCCAGGATTTTCGCTGCTCTGATTATTTTCCTCCTTGACCCATTCTTTTTAGCTGTTGGGCAGAAAGTCTTCTATTTTTTCCTTCAGTACTAGAATTTTCTAGTTTAGCTCTCTTTATCCAATAAAGATATATTTTGGCTTTGGCTGACCTCTGCTCTTTCACCTTCGTAACTTCATTTGTTTTATTAACCTATCCTAGGACATAGCAATATGGCTAAGCAAGGAAAGAATGGCTCAGGACTACTCAGGTTCCAAGGTGGGGGTTGGTGTGAGTGGCCATGATAATTTATTCAATGTTGCACCCAAAAATACAAGGCTATTTTGGGGAAAAAGGATAGCAACTGGATAAAAGAGCATGAAGACTAGATAACTAACTAGCAGATTATCCAGGTATGATTCATAGAACAGTAGCAAACCATGCAGGATGGTTGGGGAAGGAGAACGTTGGGTGAAGTAAATCTTACTGTCTTTTGGATTGGAGGGGAGGAAAAAACCAAATTTTTTCCCTAGTTTTGGATAGAGAAAAGCAAAGTATTTTCAGGGCTGCAAAAGCATGCCAGGGGCAGAAAGAAGGGAAAATGGTGGGGTTTTTTTCCTTATTCTCAAAGGCTTTCAAAGAGGACTAAGAATGAAGGTAGTCAGGTTGAGTTTGTTTTGAATGGTAGTGAGGCAAAGAAAGGAATGACAAGGAAAGATAATTTTGTTTTGTTTTTTTTGTTTTTTCTTTTGGGATAATACAATATGTGTACATATGAATGTAAGAACAGCTATGTAGGATCCATTTGGTCTAATGTCCTTCAGCTATATACTCAGGATGACAGTGGTGAAAAGTAGGTGCCTACAGAGAGTGTGAAAACTGGGAAATCATGGCATGGCATATTATACAGAGTTTTTTTAGCCTGGCTCTGCAACATCCTTACCCAGACTGCAACAGGCTGATGTGATCTCCATGGTAATAGTCATTCTCGCCTTTAATTGATCCTCCACGTTTGTCAGCAGGTCATCAGTCAGCCAAAACCCCTGCATGTTCCTGGCAAGAATGCTTGTGTTTTCATGAGCCAACAAGTCATCCATGCCTGTGACTGATACATGTGATGCTGCTAAATCTAAAGCAATAGCTGTGGCATCTCCTCCGCGCATATATTCAGACAGTGCACCTGTCTCTCTTCTACAAAGGGATCAATAACTTAACTCTTATTCAATAAAAAACATGAAGAATAGGACTAAATTAAGTGGCCAGGTGCCATATTCCTTAGGTGCCAAAGACTTAGGGTCTCTCTTTAGTGTTAAATTCAGTGTAATGTATGTGAGGTAGACAAGTGGTGCGTCTGGGATATGCAACAGAGGCCTAGGAAAGACTTATGAGATAGCCATGAAGTTAAGGTATAGTCTTGGATACCTTAAACACCATGCATGCAGATTTTCTATTCTAGCAAGACCTTGTTTTGTACAAGACAGGCACAAGTTATTTACACTGAAGGATCTCAGAGCTGGCATTTGCTTTGTGACAGGGAATGCACAGGATATTTTGAGGTAAAGTTACAACTTTTCATTATACTGTCTAACTCTGCCACAAATATATGGATAACTTATGCTCAAAAATGAGCCTCTGGAACACTATTTCTACTAAAATACAAAAGGCAAGAGAACACTTATAAAATGTGCTTCAGAAAGTATAATTAGGAGCAATGAAAAAGAACTAAGGAAAAGAAGTCAAGAAAAATCTGCTAAAAATACCAGAACTCAGATTCAAAAATGAGTCATACAGTGGAGAATTATTCTGTACATCTTTCCTCCATTTTGAATACTTTCTTTCATATACATACTATATGCAAAGTTCTTATATATAGTATATAGGTAAAAAAGAAACAGAGAATAAGACGGGTGTTTTAAGCAAAACATTAAAGCCAGAAATTCTTGTAGTAGTATGTTATACGATTAATATTCACTGGGTTGAGGAAAGGAAAGAAATAAAAGAAATAAATTATAAATATGTAAATAAAATGGTGATAAGTTCATTAGGACTAATCGACTAGTCTGAATTGCCTGGTTAGAAAAATGTCACAGAATCACATTTGTGACTAGCATGGTTCTCACCACTGGTGGTAGGTACCAAGGCAGTCAATGGCATAGTCTGCAGCTGGCTCCAGGGCAGTATGTGAAGCAGAGTGGGCTTCAGAGCAGGAAGAGCCAGGATGTTGCTGCTGGGAGGGAGCTGCCAGTACCCACAGCTATGTACTCCATGGCAGAATCGCAAGCACTGTTGGTGCTTAAACTGGTGGTGTACAAATCCTATTCTCTTCTGGGCTAGGATTGGAAGGCAGGGAACACCTGCCTTTGGGAGAAGTTGGAGTTATGTGGTGCAGAGAGGTAGGAAACATGAGAAGTGAAAAACATGGGGTATGTCCTTTTTTGATATTTGGTTGTGTGATAAAAAAATGCAGACGGAGGCTTCAAATCTGTGTAAGTCTTCAGAGAGCAGCATTGTAAGCTGTGATGGGACACTGGCTAGCTGCTGGCAGGCATTTAAAAATCAGAAGAAAACCTGGTGGTTTCGTGGCCTATCTTTTCTTTGCAAAACACTGTGCTTCAGGCTGAACCCTGTTGTATTTCCAGAAGGAGCTTTCATCCTGCCTACTCCAGGATTTCTTTAGTTGGGAGCTGGGGCTCCAAGTCTCACTTGTCCCAGGTGTCACCGCTTTACTTTTAAAAAATGCATTTCTCTGCTGGGCTGCTGGGAAAAAACAAAACTGAATCTTCCACCCATGACGTTTATTTTATTGCACTGAGGAACTATTTCTTGGTTTTGTGGACTGCAGTGGTTCACTGCATGTTCTTTGTATTGCCATTACATCTCAGGAATCTGCATTTGCTGGAGTAGGTATTATAAATTAAACCTTTTGTATTTATGAATGTCCAGCTTAAGAGAAGCTTAAGAGAAGCTTCATGTGTAAGTATGTGAGGATTTACAAATGTTGAGTTGATTCAACTCCTGCATTGCCGTTAAGTGTTCTTATTCCATTTTTTAAGCTGCCAAAGAAGTTTTGTCTATATATAAAATGCTCTAGGCAGTTCTAAGGAGCCTGATTGTCAGTTAGAGATTTTAGAGGCCTTGTACTTAGAGAGCAAAGAATTTCTTAAAAAGTAGGGGATTGGACTGATATTTTAAAAGTGTTGTAATTGGAGTAGATGATGTAGGCCCTTCAACTCTGAATATTCAGACTTCAGTAATGAAAAGAGCTGTTCCAGAGTACCCAAGAACATATAAAGGCTTTGATATTTGGTATCAAGATCCAAACGGCACATTCTTGGCTATGTGATTCACTCTGGCTTTTGCTCAGCACCTCTCAGTGTCTGGCTCAAAGTTATAAACATTCAAGTTCTGATGCTGTGACATCCTACAGAAACAAGACTGTGTAACTTTGTTTCTGTAATTTTATCAGTTTCATGTGGTTTATATGTGTGCTTTGATCTGTTTAGTCTTCTGCATAGCAATCGTTAAGCAATAGCTTCCTAACCTATGTTAAGCAAAGGACTTTTCAATAATCAAATCCACCTTTTTCCATACTGGATATGCATTGAGTAGTAACTCCAGATATGTCATCCCTGGAGCATTGCCCAGTGCAGTGCTATGCCATTGCCCAAGCTAGCTCTAGTCTATTCAGTGCCAGTAACATAGGCAAAGCAGCCACATCACCACAGGCAAAGTAATCTCCTTTCTCAGCAATGCATCAGAGATGCAATACCATGGCAAAAGAGCTGTATTGTTTTCATATTCTGGTTCATATCTATGAATGATGCTGCACTGCGCCTTCTAGGCATAGTTCGCAGCATTCAATTAACTAAACATGTACCCATTGTTATTACAGACAATATACAATATTTTGCCTGGCCTTGAGCCATCACTGCAGACATGACCTGTCATTAAAGACCTGCGAGGCCTGTGCCATGTCTGCCAGGCCATGCAGATGTCTTTCACTCCCCATGGACTCTCCAATGGCACAAGAAACCTGTCTTTAGGCAGACGAATCCTGCCCTCCTGCTTGGAAGGCAGCTCGGGGATCTTGTGCAACTATGTACTGCTGAGCACAGGCATGCTCTTCCTTTGTGACCAGGCTGAGAATATTGCTGAGATGAAGCCAATGTCAAAGTCCTCATCCACACTGACAATAAAGCAGCACTTTTATTGGTGGTGCCTTTTGACAGTGGTGGAAGCAAACCAGCAGACTGGGCTGGGGGGTTTCTGCCAAGGTGTCATGTTACCCTCCCTAGGCATTGCTAATAATAGCTGGGTTCCAGCAATGAGTGCAAATTATGGGTCTCATTTTCCTGTACATATGGCCAAGAAAGGAAAAAGGCTTGCAGTATCCATTTTTCTATGCCATAGTGTGATATATGGTTAGATGTGGCAGTACAGTCTTGGAGAAGTGTTTCAGTGTCTCTGTGCTCCTCAATTACTGTTCTGATGATATTGATGCAGATGAAGAGGAAAAGATGAACACTTTTTTCATAGAAACAGTATGGAAATTTCCTTAGCTTGCAGAAAAACAGGGGAAATAGATGTCTTCTCAGAAAGAATAATTTCTCAAAAGGCATGTGGGACAGTGAGAGGTGCATATAGAAAGGGACAGTTAACATATTTTAAGCAACGTTCATTCAATCTAATTGTGGGTTACAAAATCATGTATTCCATACGTTTGCCACAACACCTACATACTTGTGTGAGATCTTCCCACTTCTCCCCTCCTGAATTAAAACACTGTGAGAGATGACTATTTAATATGGGGATTCACAGTCAAAAATTCCCTCCAGAATGAAGCACCTAAGTCATGTCTTAAAATGCACACTATTGGGTCACTTCTCTTTTATAAAGCCAGTAACGATGTAAGAGGAAAACCCCACTTTCTGCATAGTAGCTCAGCGCTTACTGGTGACTACATGATCAATATTAGTCATACTAGCTGGGTACATTCTTCTAAAAAATTGCTGAACTCGTGGTTCCACTGAAAATGGTGATTCTTTTTTTTCTTGTGGAAAATGTTTTTTGGGTTTTTTTTTTGATTCTGAGAATGCAACCATGCAAATAGTTGTCAGATGTTATTTTTCTGACATTTATTAGACATAGCTGGTTTACCATCTCCTTAATCTTTCACACACATGCACAGATGTGTTTTTCCCCTCTTGCATCTCCAGAGCACCAACTATTGCTGACAGCCGTCCCAAGTGCCTATGACAGGTTCACTCACAGCACTTCAAAGAGAAAACTAGCAACTTCTTACTTTAAAAACATTTTATCTATTCAGCAGGAAAAAGTCAATCCATGTTTGCTTCACTATTCATTTCTTAATCTCTCCATCCATGTTTGATTCACTATTCACCACTTAATCTCTCTACAAATAAATAAATTCTTGCCACTAATCCAACATTTTAGAAATGTATTTTTTATTTTCCTCTACAGGGCCACAGGGAATTTGCCAGTACCCTGCACTTCCCCCTTTATTCCCTTCCAATAACAAAGTAGTGGCAATGGACGCTAACAGATTATTTAAACTTATTTGGTTCCATGGTCTAGTGATCACTAAATATTCACCATGATCCCAGGCTTGTGTGGGATTTCTAACTGATTTCACTTCCAAAGATTAGTAAGGCCAAAGATTACTTACTTTCCAAGAAAAATTATGCATTAATCATGGTAGAATCAAGCTATTCAGAGCAGAAGAAGTTATCTGGCCCAAGAGCTCTTCCTGACTGATATTGGACAACAAATCGTATCTCATGTATTAACAAGCAGGTGTAATGTAATTTAAATAACATGAACTCTGGTGCAAAATGGAAGTGTTTACTGAGGTAGAATGGGCAAAAAAATTAGCCCACAGTTTTGATAATACATGGAAACATTTCACAGCAATTCTTTCACCCAAGTTCTGTACCAAATGCTTCACAACCTGCTGCTTTTCTCTGTGAACTGATAAACAAAATTGTACATAAAGAATTAAAATCCTTTGAAGGGCAAAAAGGATTTGTTTTCGTGTAAGATTTGAAAAGAATGAGGGAGAAAGAGAAGTTCACAAATATATGCTAATAAAGTGGTAGGGATTAAATGGCTTTATATGAGGTTATATGGTCATAAAGTTCTAGCAATTCCTGTCATTTTCTGTATTGCAGACCATTCTGTGAAAGCTGATACACAAAGGGAAACATGGTGAGTTCCCTGAAAGAAAAGTATTTGTCATTGAACAATGTCTGTTAAGAGGATGAAGTAACTCAGGCCTTTAATAGTAGTTGAACCAAGGGACAAGTCTGAAGTTGCCAACAAAACTGCTTGAGTTGTCTGCCAAGATGCCAGATGCTGCTGCTAAAAAATAAATATGAAATATTATTATCCCAAATTGTCATGTCTTCATTCCACAGAAAAGAAAAGAAAACCAACACAGTAAAGAAGTATCTTTACTACTGAGCACTTACAGTTCTATTTTTTATAATATTAACTGCTGGGGTAAGTGGGAAGCAAATCCTCATCCTATGCAATTCTGAGGCTTGTGAGATTCAATAATAAATAATTTTACTTGATACTGCAAATCCTTTCCTTCCATGAATTCTTTGTATTCCGTCATACAAAAATAAAAAAAAAATAAATTAAAAAGCCTCTTCTAAGTTCCCAGCAGAAAACACTATTTCTATTTCTATTTGTAGTTAGCATGGAATTAGAGGTTGTCTTCAGAGTTTTGCAAGTGTGTGTACACATGACCCAGAATTTCTATAATGTAAGCACTTGGCTTTGTTTTTCCACATCTCAGTGTTAAGAGAAGAAAGATGAACTTTTCCTGGCAATATCCACAAAAAGGTTTTTGCTAGCACAGTTCTTACAGCTTAGTGGTGGCAATTTGCTGTGAAACCGTGAGGTTGCAAAACCTGATTACAGTGATGCTTATTCAGGAAAGACATATGGCTGGCCACAAACTTAAAAAGGTTTAAGCATGTCCTTAAGTTCTGATCCAAACCTGCTTATTTCAGTATGAATATTTATTCTACGCTCTGCTCCATGTCAGCAGAGCAGGGGTTTTCAGCTCCTGTTCAGTCTTGAATATTTGGACAGAAAGAAATGAGGTGAACAAAGTACTTGCCATGCCTCAACCAGAGCTAAAAGCAGAGAATGAGAGTCAGGGCTTCTACTGTGTTGGTGGTCTGCCACCTGGCTGCATGTATGGCTGCAAGCTAGAGGTCAGGGATTCCTGACATGAACACAGGAAGAGGAGCAAGTCTATATGATACAATGCAGCACTGTGTAAGATCCCCATACTGGCAGTAAATCAGCATGGACAGTGCAGCTCTACTGGCGTTCCAGACTTGTACCCTTCAGACAGCATAAGCTGTCACACTTAGCCCTCCCTGAAGCCCAGGGAGCTGCTTATGCCAGGCAACAAGGAGTGAAAGGCATGGTGGACACTAATGTACACACCACAAATCATTTTACAGGGCCTGGAGAGGCATTTAGATACCCACGGTCTCTTTATGACTGCAGCTTGCCATTATTTTGTTCTGGATAAGCTTTAATCCCAGCTAAGAAATCAGAAAAAAAACCCTAAGCACTGGATGCCTTTGTGATTATTCTTTTTTAACAGAACATATAACCGCATATTCTCAATCTATATCTCTATTGTTTGTGACATACATTAGTCCCTTTATCAGCATTTGCAAACAAAAAGCATATGTTTCTGTACATCAGGCAGAAAATGCACTTGCCTTCTGCATGTGTATCAGGTTGTAGATTATGCAGTAATTGGCAGGAGAGGAGTCATAAATACCTTATGAATATAATTTTAAGTCAAGATAATTAATGTTATCACATATTTATACATTAAATTTATACCCTAGATTAAATATCTTTAATGAAGGCATCTGCCTTTCTTCTTCTATGCCCTTCTTGCCTGTTGTTTTTTATCCCAGCCATCAGGCAGTGAATCATCATGCTATTATCAAGGTCAGTGTCAAGGTAAGCATGATACAGAAGCAAAGCTATTTCACAACATTTCGGCTATACATAATACAGCCAGGTGAAAAGAAAAAGAAATCTAGTTAGGCCACTGTATAATGCATCGTAATCAGAACTTCTATCCTCATTTAGCATGCAAAAGAATCGGAGAAGCCAAATACTACTTGAATGTCTTAGTCTCTCCGTCTATAAAAACTGGAGTAAAACTATAGCACCCACTCATCCCATCCCAATTTTAAACTGGTATTGGCTGTTTATAATTCACATTTCAGCTATTTCCAGGAAAGATGACCTTTCAGAAAAAAAGGCTCTCGTGTTTTGAAACAGAATGAGCAAATTAAGAGCTTAACATTTTGTGTAAAATACTGGGACTGTACCAATTTATACAAACAGACCTTTAAAGTGCAAACTGCACCTGGACGTATTCCTTTGACTTTAGTGCACATGTAGACAAACAAGGAAGGTGCATATGGTTAAAAGGTGATTGATTTTTAAATACATAGAAATATTTTTAAATATCAAATTCACCACTGTTACGCAGAGCAGTGGAAACACATTACTTGAATTGTTTCTTCCACAGGGAGTGTTTGACCATCCAGCTTTGGGGAGCTTGGGAAAATTACAGTGAAATGTTTTAGCGAAAATATATGCAAATCTTGTCATCTTCAAATCCTTCTGCAAATGTTTTGGCTGCTTTTAACTGCATGAGCAGTGCCAAAGAAATGGATGGAACTTGAAACTAAGAAATTGTTAGGCCAGGTAATCACCTCAGTGTGATCAATTACATACTTACTAACAAAGCCTTTGCAGGAATGTTTTCACTGAACGTTCTTTGAAACTGCTTTCAATCACTTTCTTGGCAAATCCCAGTATTATTGCTATCTGCAAATGCTTATCAGACAAGCATCTCATGTAATAATTTATGGTAGCCTTCAGATCCAACCTTTCATTATTTAGACAGCACTGTTCTCCCACTAAATCTGTTTCATCATTATGATGAACTTCACAAAACATCATATCAGCACTGCATTACTAATCTGTCATAGATCATTGTGCATAGTTTTTTCTTTTGTTTTCTAAACAAAGATGTTTAAACACAATTACTTCAAATTTAATGAATGATTAGAAAACACTTTTCCTAGCTGTATTATCCATTTCCTTAGTTAAATTATATATTGGGCAAACCCAAACAAAACCCAACAAAAAGTGATTCCTAAATTAAAAAGGAATAATGTGGTACACGGATAGACTTTAAAACCATGATGGACTGCAGTCCAAAATGTGCTGTAAGATTCAAAACCATCTAAATGTTGTTGCCTCTTTGATAATTGTAGCCTTTATGATTACACAAAACAGCATGCATATCAAAACAGAGCTTTTCAGCAGCACAAATAAGAAGATACAAGGCAAGTAACAAAAAAAAGCATAATTTCTCAGTGACAGCACTAAATCTGTACTAATCCCATTTAAAGCCTTGACATGAACTTAAGTGTTGTATAGGGCCTATGCAGATCCTCTGCAAACAGGTTACCTTTTTATTTAGTCAGACCTCAGCTTATTGCCCACTGAAACCTTATTAAACAAATAAGTAACTGAACAGACTATTTAATTTTGCCCTCTATGTTAGGAGTGGACTGTAGTCTAATCCTAATTCTGTATTTAAGTACACACTTTTCTGTTTGCTTTTCCTGACAGTGAGTATTAAAACTGCAGAGCAAAACAATCTGTAAGTATGCTGTTAACCAATGGTCCAGTTTTCAATCTGTTCCAGGGCTCTGGGTGTTATGTACAACATCTTTGCAGGGCTGATTTGCCCAGTATAGTTTTCAGTTTCCAATATCCATGTGTAATATCCAATATCGGCAATAATATTTTAGCCTTCCAACCTAACCAAGGCATTTACAACCTAAGTTCTTTTTTTTTTTTTCTGACTGCTTTATCATCTCTATTTATTATTCAGTCTTATTCAAACACTCTGAATATACAATTTTACAAATTACAAGGAAAACATTTTGAAATCTTAATTTGAAAAACAAAATTCAGTGATAAGATTTACTTAAAAAATTAGTTGTCTTGATATTGATACCCACAGTAGGACACAGACAGACAAATGTTTTCACTTAGAAATTGTAACAGCTAGCCCAAGATTCACATTGTTGGGGAATGACGCTTTAGAGAAAGACACAGGATGAAACCTGACAGATGTTTTTGTTGCCATTTCACATTTCTCCTCAGTTCACTCAGCAAAATATTGTAAATCTTTTTAGCAGACAGTTGAGGAACTATTAACATCATCTTGTTATCTACCTAAAAGAGCCACTGATGACTTGGCCACCTGAAAGGACACTGTACTTTTAGTACCCAGAAAGGTGAAGTTTTCTGGTGGTGATGGAAGAGAGAAGGAAGAGAAAATAAAGCATCCTCAAAATCTTCAGCAAGTTACTAGATGTGTAAAGATCAAAGAAATTAAAACCTCTTGTCATGGTGTCTGTTCTACCAGAGAGCCATTCACCTGTTTTACTGTGTGACTAGGATGCTTTAATGCAGGGCTGAAATATGTTAGACTTATTTACATTAGAAGGTGTGATAAGCTTCTGTGAAACCACTCATGCCATAAAACTACATGGTCATATGAAACATTCCACCTGCTGGACTTTTTGAGTTTTATTCTTGTATTTAATAGGATAAAGCCAATTCGTAACACAGTGTTAAATGAAGCTTTTAAAAATAACAGATTTAGCAGTATAATTAAGCATCATTGAGAAGCTCTAACAGAAAGTTATCCAAGATCATGCAAAACTGACAAGATACAATTCCATTTTAAATGCAGTATATCTTCCAGATGGTGTTATAAATGGTAATAGCCACACAATTTAATTAATCATGCTATTGTTACTCAATAATTGAGGAGGTACTATCAGAATTATAATCAGACATTTAAAATATAGCTGGTACAAAGGATTAAAGTGATTACACCAGCCTATAAATTAATAATGCACCGTATTGGTATCATGAATGTGACTAGTAGCAGCAAAAAGTGGTCACTTAGACATTCATGTTGAAAATAATAACGGACAGGTACCTATTAAGTAATTTCTGTTCTTCTGCATTACATAGAAATACATCCTGATCGTAATAATCTAAGTTATTAAAATGTCATAGGGTCTAAATTCTCAGCAGAAATTCAGATAACAAAAAAGATCAGAAGAGTGCTTGAAGGATGTCTTGCATTTCATTATAGCTTTTTCTTTGTGTCCTATGAGACTTCCAATGCTGCAGATCAAGCTAATGCATCTAAAGTTGTGAATAGTACTCAGGGAAATATGACTCCCTGGAAAGGATGCATTACTGGACTACCTCATTTGTCTGGAAAGTTCTGAGGACATCAAAACATGAAAATACATGGGCTTTGGATAACTCAAGAATTACTGGATTAGTGACTAATGGCAGGTGACTTAACCCAGATTAAAACTTAAATAGGAAAAAATTTTCTATTGCATAGACATTTTCTGTAGTTAGTTAGTAGATCAATCCCTTATGTGGTCCATTTCAGATACCTTTCATGTTTGGGATGCTCTGCTGTTCAGGAGAAATTGCACCGGATCCTGCATATAGGCCCTATATGTGCATATGAAGATAAAGAATCACAGAATGGTTTGGGTTGGGAAGGACCTTTAAAGATCATCTTCTCCAACTCCCCCTGTCATGGGCAGGGACATCTTCAACTAATCAGGTTGCTCCATCCACACCTGACCTTGAACACTTCCAATGATGGGGCATCCACAACTTGTCTGGGAAACCTGTTCCAGTGTCTCACCATTCTGATAGCAAAAAATTTCTTCCTTATATCTAATCTAAATCTAGCCTCTTTTAGTTTAAAACCATTGCCCCTTGTACTCTCACTACAGACCTTTGTAAAAAGTCTCTCTCCATCTTTCCTATGAGACCTGTTTACATACTGAAAGGCTGCAATAAGATCATGCCGGAGCCTTCTCTTCTCCAGGCTGAACAATCACAACTCTCCCAGCCTGTCTTCACAGGGGAGCTGTTCCAGCCCTCTAACCATTTTTGTGGCCCTCCTCTGGACCTGCTCTAACAGGTCCATGTCCTTCTTGTGCTGGGGACCCCAGAGCTGGACGCAGTACTCCAGGTGGGGTCTCCTGAGAACAGAGCAGAGAGGAAGAATCACCTCCTTTGACCTGCTGCCCACACTTCTTCTTAGGCAGCCCAGGATACAATTGGCTTTCTGGGCTGCAAGCACACATTGCTCACTCATGTCCAGTTTTTCATCCACTGGTATTCCCAAGTTCTTCTCTGCATGGCAGCTCTCAATCAATTCATCCCCCAGCCTGTATTGGGGGTTGCCCTAACCCAGGTGCAGGACCTTGCACTTGGCCTTGTTGAACTGAATGAGGTTCACATGGGCCCAATTCTCAAGGCTGTCAAGGTCCCGCTGGATGGTAACCCTTCTCTCAACTGCACCACTCAGCTTGGTGTCATCTGCAAACTTGTTAAGCATGCACTGAATCCCACTGTCTATGTTACTGATGAAGATATTAAACAGCATTGTTCCCAGTACAGACCCTTGAGAGCCACCACTTGTTACTGGTTTCCACTTGGACTTTAAACCATTGACTGTAACTCTTTGGACACGGCCATCCACCCAGTTCCTTATCCATCTAACAGTCCATCTGTCACACCCATATCTTTCCAATTTAGAGGTAAGAATGTTGTGGGGGAGCATATCAAAGATCTTACGGAACTTTATGTAGAGGACATCCGTAAGTCTTCCCTTGTCCACTGATGCAGTCGTTTAATTGTAGAAGGCCACTAGATTAGTCAGGCAACATAAATGTCTCAGGTCATCCACAACAGCCAACAGCAGGAAATGAGGAGTTGATTTGGCCAACAAAAACTCTGGGGAGCAAGATCAGACTGCAGTCCTGTCTATCTCCAGGCAGCACCACTTTTACCTCAGAGAGCAAAGTCCTGAACACCCTTCTGAAGTCAGATGTTTATGCCTAGCCTTTTTCCAAAAACACTTCTGGCAGCAACAGGCACACTTTTTTAACCAATACTTCCTCTCTGTCTGCCACTCTCACTCTCCCTTTGCTTTCTGCACCTGAATATGACAGAGGCTCTTACTGTGTGATGGGTATGAAAACCACCTTGGTGACATGCATTGAAGTCTGGAGTCATGCCAAGTTCCCATTTCGCATGGGGCATTGAGCAGGCCAGGGAGGAGGAGATCTTCTGGATCTTTTTTTAGACATTTTCTGAATGAGGAAAGAGATACCTGAGTCTCACTGCGTGATACAAGGATTTAGTCATTGAGCATCAAATGGGCAAGAAAACAAACCACTGTCACTCTTGAGAATGAGGAAGACTAAAACATTTCTAGGTCCTCTTTCAGTATCAAGAAACTTCCCTCCAGATGTTATGCACTGACACTGGGAACAGCTGAAATAGCATATCTGAACCTCTCTCCCTCCTGTTCTTTCAGCTGTTTATTGTGGGCCTCCTACTTGCATTTTCCCAACCCCCAGCTGAGCTGGTTGAACAAATTGGCTGAGAGGGGTGAGTCTGAGCGGTGTGGAGGGACTGCACACTCACATCAGAGGTCTTGCCATGCCTTATCTGGAGGGACTGTCACCTCCAGTGGGTTACATTTCTGAATAACTGTTGGTAAAAATTTTAAACCATTTCATGTGTATCTGCAACCATGTCTGCAACGTATCACTCACTCTCTAATTCTGTTCTGATATTCAGGCAGCTGACTGTCTGTCTTAGACATTTCATTTCCAAAGCCAGTTCTCTTTCAGAGAAGCAGGCACTCTTTAAGAATGAGCATTGCTGTGAAAAGTCTTGGGGGAAGCATGAGAACCAAATCATTTTTTAAAGTGCAGCCAAAAAAATAAAAGCTGCTTTTCTGTATCCAGGCTGAGGGAAATGTATTTGATGCACTTTGTGAGCTCTGTATAAAAACAAAGATTGGCATAACTAAAGATTATGCACATCAATTCCACTTAATTGACTGCTTACATGGGTCACATTTCTGTTAAGTTAGTTAATTAACAGAGCTTTCAAATCACTGTTGCACTGCATTCTCTGGAGCTATCCAAATTTTTGTTCCCAACCCCAAGAGCCTTCCTGATACTGTCTTCTGCTTCAGAACGAAGTAACTATTTAGCATCTAATTGAGATAGTGTAAGTATTCTATTAGTGTTGTAATATTTTTCCCTCAAGGAGATGACCTGCTTAATCCATGAGATTAGGCTGATGCTGTGTTTCTATACATCAGGAAAGCCTAAAACATACAACCTTTTGAACATTTCTGTAAGACTATATCATACATATGCACAGCTTGCAACGCATGTTACTGTTGCATGTTTTTAAATTTAGTCCTCTGAGGTTATGTTCACCTTAGCAAATACGAGTGCATTTGTAGAGAAAAAAATTGACACTGAGGCCCCACTGTCCATAACACATGTATTTCAGGGGTTTACCTCAGACTAGCTCCACTCTGGTTCCAAGGACTGAATGACCATCAGTGGCTGGAGCCTGATAGGTGTATTCCCAGAATGCATCTTCTGTCTTGTTTTAATCTTGCCATTCAGTCATATGAACTAAAGCATGCTAAAAGGGGACAGTTAGGAGTTTTGTTTCAAAAGTGCACTCCTGCTAGGAGCAAGATGACACAGAGACATAGAAGTTTTGAAAATAAACCATTACTAGTTTGTTGTCATCCTCTCCTAGTCATTTGATTTGCTCAAAGGAAGCTCCAAAAACTTGTATAAACCCTCTGTTTTTCCTTATTTATATGACATGACTGAGACATGTCATATATATATATATATAATCCCTTCCCTAGTCCAAGTTAAAAGACACTAAAATTAAAACAAAAAAAAAACATCTTTGCACCTTAAAGGAAAATAATTTTGGTCATGTCATAAAAGCATCAAAGAAATACTATTGGGGTTTTAAGTTTTAATTTTAAAATCTTTTAAATTTGTATATATACAACATAATTGGAATACTTAAAAATAGCTTGCATAGAAAATATCTTTTGTGGTAAGTATTTCATACCAGTAAAATGCATGGAAACATTTTGATTTCTTTTGTTGTTGTTGTTCTTAGAGGTGGTGATAATGTAAATTGTATGCATTGAGTATGTAAAATGCTGCACAAAACCAGCTGGCAATATTTCTTTGCTCTCACTTCTGTGATAAGGATAGGATCCCTGATTTCTCTCTCGCAGGCACTTTCTAGCTGCAGCTGCTATGCTGTTCTCTACATGAGTGATGAACATTTAACCCTCTGTAGAACAAGGTGCAAAACATGACCACGTTGGAAAGCACCAGGCTTTACCCTGACAATATTTTGTAATCAAAACAACCCAAGCCCTGACCCTTTGGCTTTATCCAAGGAGGGTGTCTCAGAGAACCAGCTTGGACACCTGATGTGTCTGACCATGGGTTCAGGAATGCTGGATCTAAGATCAGGATTGGAGGAGAAGATGTGAGTGGTGCATGGCTGCAGTACCATCGATACAGCATGCCCCACTGGTACTGCTCAGGTGCTCGCCAGTATTGTCACTGCTGATATTAATCATAGAGCTGATAAGGAAAAATCAACACAAGTGAACTGTGATTTATAGGTGTTTCTGTATCACAAGATATAGATCCTATTTTTGGTCCAGGACCAAGAAGATATCATTTGTAAGCAAGTATTCAGTGTCCACATGTATTAAATAGAAAATTTTAAAAACTCCCCCACCACTTATTTGTGAATGCTGCTTAAAATTCGTTAGCCTTTGCTGTTGTTTAGACTTTCCCTTTAATTAGTTTTCAGACTGTACATTCTTTATAATTACCCCAAGCAAGATAAAATGAGAAAGTTTAATACACTCCATTTGTGCAATGAACTGAATAATTTGTGGAAGGTGCTGTATGATTAAGATAGGTTTGTTGCCAAAGTACCATTTTCCATTTGATTACTGTTCACTTATTGCTATGTCTAAATTAGGTTCCTATTGCATTTTGTGTGTATATCTTCAAGATGTGCTAGAAATGCCCTCAGATATTGAAAAAACAGCCAGACTAATTTTTGAAAAATTTGTTCCATTCAAAGTGTAGAAGCCAACTGGGTTTTGTTGTTTGGTTTGGGTTTGGGGTTTTTTGGGGGAGGGATGTACAATAATTTGTCATTTTAATGTTTTTTTTTTAATAATAATAAAACCTTTTCTTTTGGACATGTACAGGTACTGGACCCTAACCTGTTACATACCATTGCTTTTGATCTGAGGAGTGTAAAGGTTTCTGAAATCAATTATATTTTAATGAAAGCCCATCATTGCAAGAATTGCTGTAATATCCTATGTACTAATATGTTTCTTCACAACCTTTATGAAAGGTCACAAATAAAACACTGATAATTATTTAAATATTTTCTGGTTTTTTTTAATATTTAATGAAGTAATTTACTCTTTATTTTCCTTGTTGTATAGAAAAAATGGAAAACCCTGTTTCAGATGGAAAATTGTTTTAACTGTTTCAATTCAGACACAAAAACTGAAGCTGTTTATTTGAAACAAATTTAAAAACCAAAACCAAATTGAAACAATATTTTAGCAACTTCAGTGTCCGTATATGTGAAGGATGATACACCTGATAATTTATATTATAATAGTTTTCATGCTTACCTAACACAAATGAAGCACATCATTATATTTAAACATATACTCTTATTCTAATGCAGTAAATATGGGTGCAGGTGTAGAATTACTGGACTAACACCTGATAGGTTAAAGTCTTTGAAAGTTTAGCCTGTAATTAGAAACATATACATATTATATTCCCAGGAAAAAGTAAGCACCTCATTCTTTTTAACACAATGATTTTAATCTTTTTTGTATTTCAATAACTATTCCATGATTTTGTTTCTTACTAGATGGTAAAGAAATCTATCTTGACCTGAACTAAAGCTTATGGATCATGAAAACTGGAGTTTCTGGTTATATTTGCTCCTGGCCATTAACAAGACATTTAAGGATGTGCTTTAAGCACAGGCATAGCTGCGTTAAACAGCTCTGTAAAGCTGAGCAGTTATAATAGATCTCAATGCATGCTAAGATTTCTTCATGCTTTTACAATGAAAAGTAGATGCTCTTGCAACAAAATCTGAGTTCCAAGTTTCTTGCTATTCCCTGCAAATGGTCTCCTTCCCATTCGCAGTGAATCTATTCTTCCTGGGACAGCCTAGCCTTGAGAAGAGAAGATCAAAGTTGCTTCTGCTCAGGTATGCCATCTCAGACACTGCTAACTACTGGATCTGTAGAGAAAGAAGATAGAAACAGGCAAGTACATGAAAAATTTTCTTTGGCTCCAAAAAGCAAAATTCAGAAAGTTCCTCAGTTGGAAATTCTGCTGTGGCTCTTCTGTTCCCATGGTTAACCCATATCAATGGACTTCTGCTTCCCAAATTTGTTAAGTCCATATGTTTTTCAGGCACAACATCCTGTGGCAAAATGCCTGGCAATCAATTTTAATTTTATGCTGGCTAGAAAATGACTTCCTTTGAAGTCTGATATCTTGATTTAGGGGGGTTATGGTAAGTGGTGAACAGCTGTTGTCTGTAAATTTCCATTACATTTATGACTTTATAAACATTGATTGGAGGGTATGTTTCTGTAAGAAACTCTGAAGAATGACTACTTTATTCTGAGTATAATGATAAATAATATTGCATCCTGTCTATTTTTTTTTTAAATTTTCCAAAAAGTAGATTCCGAACAAATTTTGTTTGGAAACAATCAAAGGAGCTCTGGGAACCAACAGCTCTGCTAGTCTCCCAGGACTTCTGATCTTCTGGTTGTATGGCAGAGAGTTGGGAATTTTTAAGTTCCCACTTCAGACAAATGTGTATCTTTGATTTTGCCACTCTATGCCATTGATCTGATGATGCAGTCACAGCTTAAGCCCCTTCACAAATCCCAGGAAAATGATTAAATTTTAAAATTAAATAATCTAAGTTCCTATAGAGGCAGCTATACAAACCTGAGTACTCAATATACACCTGGATATTCTGCATATAAAAGGGATAAAAGACTGTTCAAAACCACTTTCTCTTACTGGGGAGTAAAATAATGACATAGTAGAGAGGCACACGGAGAAAAAATCTTGAGCCATGATGTTCTCCAATACTACGCAGCTATCTTAAAAAGCATCTGATCTTCCAAAGACATGGCTGCATGAAAGACAATGAGTGAAACTGGACTGAGACCATACAGCAGAAAAAGTGTCAGAGGAAGGCAGGTTGAACCACTGTGGAAGACCTCACCTCTGATTCTCTTTAGAATTCCTACAAGAATTGGGTGTATTTCTTCTATAAAGCTATGAAATCTGACATTGCAGGCTCATCAAGAGATGGCGATGTTTATATCTAAAAAATGTAACCAAAAATAGAACCAAAGCTGAGTTTCCATGGAGTTTTAGAACTATCATAAACAGAGTCCCACAACTGCAAAAATATCCTAAAAAAGAAAAAAACCCATCACTTAGAGATGACCCATATCTCTCACTTTCTCAAATAAACAGCTTCAGCACTTCCAGCTTGTTATTCATATGAAAGCCTTTGTGGGCATCTAAAAGATACATATATTTGAGAGGTTTTTTTTTTTACAGTGTGGAAATTGTAACCTGTCTAAAAGAAAAAACACATATTAAATGTTCTGCAGGCAGGAGGGTAGACTAGAATTGCATCTAGAAATTTCCCAGTGTTTGACAGTTTACAAATACTTTCTTGAAACAAGTGCACACTTCAGTGCAGTGTTAGTTAACAGTAGTATTTCAATTGTAGTTTTGTTCCAATACTATTATGGTCTTCTAGAGAAATTCATGAGAAATTAGTAAGATGTTCATCTCTGATAAGTCCTGGTTGTATCAAATATGTAGTATTTCTTAGTGGCCAGATGAGAAATCCAATGCTTAGTCTTTGCCTCTCATGGTTTCAGCTTGTGAGAAGGGCTTTGTTGAAAACTCTTTAAGGCTTGGATAAACAGCAGCAGAACCAGATAGCCACATAAATATTTGGAATATTATACAACTATCCTTATCACTACGGCTATCCTTACTTGGTGTTACTTAATAAACACACTAGAATCACTTCTGTGTACATCCAGACTATATGTTTAACTATTTGTAATCGAGCCCATAATACATTCAATATATTTCCCATATTTCCTCAATATAACCTTTTTCTAAGGCTGGTGTCTTAAAGTACTTTATATTCTCAGTTTCCCCATGGCTTTAAGTGACCTAAAAAGTTAAGAGTGTCCATTCTATGCTGAAACATTTGTTACCTGTATGGAAGAGTATAAAAAATTGCACTTGTAGAAATGCAGAAATGTTGGTATTTATTACATTAGTTTCAACTTGAACATGTCTTCTGTAAAGCATTTAAAACAACTGGATACTCATAATGTTACTGATATTCACAGGCATCATGAAATTTGTAATCTAAAATGTTGTCACAGGAAGGTCATGCATGACACAGTGCTGTCTTTTCATATTTTCAGTAAGTTCTTTTTTATGTGAGTAAATGATGCTTCCTAAGACATCCATAAAATAACCAGTAATACTTTAACTAAAATGAAATGGCCAGCTTAATATTTTGAACTCCTTGATATAGTAGCATAAACCATAAAACTAAACAAAACACACAAAATCAGTCAAGAGTGGATGGGAAAGAGCATGTAACACGTCTCAGTAATGTCTTGTAGATATGGAATAACTGAGGGTTTAGACAGGTTTTTGGGCTGCCTTTGAGTGTATCAACTGGCTAGGAGAAGATGGCAACAGACCCCAACACTTTATTTTAGAAACTTCAATTTCTCTGTGTAATCTTGCTCTTAGCAGGAGAAAATTGAATAGTTCAAATTGTGTTCTAATTCTCTCAGGAAACAAACTTTTTCTGTCATCCTATTACTTCACTATATTGATTATATCAATAACAATTTATAGAGATTACACTGTGCACCAGCAAACAGCATATGTCCTTTGCTAACTTATTACATCCATTAAAAATAGACATTTTTTGCTTTGTAATCAGAAGTCTAATTAAGAAAATATTGTGTTAATTGTTCATAAACTAAAATGTCAATGCTATAAAAAATAATTAAACATTTAATGCAAAATAATTGTAAACCCCATCTAATTATGCCACTCTCCTTTTAAATTCCCTGTGCTGGCTTTCTCTTGGCTTTTTGTTCAAGTTCATATTCCTTGTTTCCACCTAGAAACAGCCTATTATCCAAATAGACAGGAAACTCAACCTGTGTTATGATTTGCATTTATCAAAGCTATTTTGCTTCTGATTTTGGCATTTACTAAGGAACTCATGTTTGTGCAAAAAAATTCTGACCAACTCCACCCATTCTGCTTCTGTGACTGCCTATTTTTCTCTGTTTTGGAGCTTGAACAACTGTCAGTAATGGATAGATTTTATCAACTTCTTTTTATTGTTTTTAGCAAAGACAAAACAAAACAAACCTATTTCCCCCAAATTCCTAGAGAAAATATAAACACAATATACCAAATATTTTTCATAGCAGTTGTGAAGAACAGACTTCAACCATATTTTTACTTAAAGAAATGTCTGCCTAGGCATATTAGCTTCATTTTCTTTGGTCACTTGTACAGTGGATGTCCTGTAACTTAATGCAATGTAATTTAATTTCCTATTTAAACTCCAGTTCAGGACACATCCATTTAATCCATGGAAACTGACCTTTGGAGTGGCCTTCTGTCATACAAAGCTAGACAAATGTGATGTAGGCTTTGTTTGACAACTTAAATTGAGCTACACTTTATTTATACTTCCTTGCAGTAAAACTTAAATATTGTCAACACTAAAAATCACTTACACTGTATTAGACAACATAAAAGTTATATATGGTAGATATGTATGCAGAGCAAGTGAAGTGAAAATCATTGGCTGGTAAATGTCCATGACTAATTAGATTTATGCAACTATAAACCTAGCAGTAGTTATCCAGCAAATTATTAAAGGAAAACATTTGAAGACTATCTTACAGAAAAAAAACACGTTGCTTTCTGTTTATTCACATTCATTACATGACAGTAGAAACAGTGTATGTCCTAGAAGTTGAGCCTTGGTTTTTGGTTTTGGTGGGGTGTTTTTTAGTAACACATTAATAAAATAAGGCAGGCAAACACAATGAATACATTAATGTCAGTACAGTCTCAATTAGCAGAAGAACCAACACATTGAATAGCTGTAAAACAAGTTGGGAAGTAAAGAGGTAAAAAATAGATGTGGTTTTAGACCTAAGCACTGGTGTGGTGGCTTTATCATACTTCCACATCTGCACCCATGGTGCCTTATGCTATGAGTCTCTGGAAAATAAGCTACCCTGAGCTTTAGGATCAAAGGGCCATAGCATCACAGGACAGATAATTCAGGCTGGAAGAGGCCTCAGGACATCTCTAGCCCAGGCCCTGACTACAGCAGGGTCAGCTCTGAGGGCAATGTTGGATGAGAGGAGTAATGACAAATACTTGCTTCCTCCAAGCAGGGCCAATTTCTCTCAAACTGTGCTCTGTGAGGATGTAAGCTCATGGCAGCAAGCTTTTGATAGCCAATGTTTGGAGGTAATATCCAAAGAGTAGTAGGTGTTGGCTCCTACACACTACCCATTGCCTTATTGAGATGGTATTAGGACTTTCAACGATACTTAGTCTATGCTGTAAATTAAGCAGTGCCAGGTAGTATTCAAGTACTAAAACTTAACAAGCTATTCTGTCACAATGTTAAAATGATCACAAGCAATTTTAGGGGACCAGAAACTGTCTTTTAGAAAATTCTCAGACCCAGTCTTAGGAGTTAGGACTCAAACCTGATTCCAATAGACAGCTTGCTATCCTGTTTAGGAAGTAAAATATGTTTAGGTTTAAGGATGCAGGCTGTGCAGTGCTTCAGTGCCAGAAAGCAGCCCAAGTTGTGTTCATCAGCCATGTTTGCAAAGGAAAATTAGTCTCCTGAGTCACCACCATGAAACTGAAAAATCAAAGTGTAAGCGAAGGCTTGTATCTTTATCAGGACTTGGTTTTCCCCTTTTGTCCTTTAATGGATCTGCTAGATCTGACTAGTTTTTCTTCCCTTGTCCGCTCTGCTTTATGTTGGATAAGCTGGTCCCCATGAAAATGAAGATGAAAATCATTATAATTTTCCAGTAATCTACTATAAATGTTTAACTAGAATTAACTAGAATTTCTTCTACTACCAATTCATTCAACACTGATTTTTTTCACATAACCATATACAGATGATGAAATAGGAGATAGTTAAAGCATTTTAAGAAACAGTCATCACCAACTGTAGTAGAGAGACGGCATTCTGTTAATAATAATGTTAGAAAGTTCTGAATGTTCAAACCATTAACCATTGGTTAAATGGTCCCAGACAGACTAAATGGATTTAATACAGCTAAAGGTAGTATATATCTAGAGCACAAATAAAAGACTATATAAATAGGGTGAGAGATTTCTTTGGAAACCAGTGGATCATCAGAGGTAATGGACTCAACATGAACTCTCTGTAATAAGAAAATGGAGAAACATGCTTTTGCCTGTGTGAACAGACTTCTGCTAGGACATTGTTTCCACTTCTGGCATCTACATTTCCAGATGAAGTAGAAACACCAAAAAGAGTTCAAAAAAAGAACTGCAAAAATAATACAAGAATTGGGGGGGAAAAAAAGTAGGGTATTAAAATTCAGTCTACTCAGTTTCTGTTAAAAAGGGTTTAGAAGTAACTTGGTGGTATGTCAGACATGGAAAAGGCCATTGATTCTTGGAGCTTTTTAGTCTTTCAGAGAAAGTCATAGTAAGATGAAGTGGTTGGAAAGTGAAATTAGGCAAAATGAACTAGGAAGTCAGCTGCCATTTCCTAGAAGTGCCAGCTGGCACTGGAAAAATGCATCAGGAGAGTGACAGAACCTCCATCACTTACTGCTTCAGAAGAAAATGAAGTATCTACATAAAAAGCTAGAACCACAGGAAAAAAGCATGACTGAAAAGGAAAAGGGAAGAAAATCAAGTCCAGCCATAAAATAAATATTAGATGCCGGGTATGGTCTCTAGTCTGAGTGTTGGGATTTGAAGGCAGCCACTCTGAGACTTGATTCCTTTGGTTGCAGTGATCTCCATTTCCTGTTGTACCATCACAGCTGAATCACTTCAAAGTAATAACCCATGTTCTGAGTATGAAGTTCCACTTCCTATCTTGGCTTCTTGGGGAGGGGGATGCTATTGAGGTAGCTAGTTAGCACAGTCCCCTGGGAATCTGCTTTTGAGGGCTTAGGAGTCCATGAGTGCCGGTCAGTTTTTAAGAACCACCTTTTAAAAGCACAGAAGCAGGCAATTCCATTGTCTCAAAATTCAGGCAAGTGGGGCAGGAGACCAACTTGGCTGAGCAGGTAACTCCTTTTGGAACTCAGGCAGAAAAAGAAATTGTGGAATCTCTGGAAGACAGGTCAGGCTTCACAGGAAGATTACAGAGCCCTGGTTTACATATGCAGGGGGAAGGCTTGAAAGGCCAAACTTGACCTAGAGTTGAAACTGGCTAGTGTTGTGTCAGACAACAAGAGCTTTTTTAAGTACTGTAATAGCAAAAGGAGGTCTAGATAAAACATTGGACCAATACTTGTTGAAGACAGTCACCTGACAAATCAGGATGAAGATAAAGAGGAGGCATTCAATGGGTTTTTTTGCCTTAGTCTTTAACAATTCTGATAGTCCTTGGGCTGCCTGGTCCTGAGTTGGAGGACCATGACTGCAGGAACAATGACTTTCCATTTGTGGACACAGAAATTGCAAGGGATCAGTTGCATCAGTTGAATGTTCATAAGTCCATGGGGCCTGGTGGGATTCATCCCAGAGTACTGAAGGAGCTAGCAGATGTTATAGCAGGACCCCGCTCAATCATCTAACAAAGGTCTTGGGAGTCTGGGGAGGTTCCCACTGACTGGAAGATAGCCAACATTATTCTAATTTACAAGGAGGACATGAAGGAAGACCCAAGAAACTACAGACCTGTTCGTCTAACTTCAGTACCTGGAAAAATTATGGGGAACATCATACTGGGTGCTGCTGAAAGGCATTTAAAGGCCAATGCAATCATCAGGCACAGTCAACATGGGTTCACAAAGGGAAAGTCCTGTTTAACTAATTTGATATCCTTCTAGGATAAGGTCACCCACCTAGTAGATGAAGGGAAGGTGGTGGATGTTGGTTTTCTGGGTTTTAGTAAGTCTTTTGACATTGTCCCTCACAGCATCCTTCTGGACCAGCTGTCCAACTGTGAGATGAACAGGTACATGGTGTGCTCGGTGATGAACTGGCTGAAGGGCAGAATTCAAAAGGTCGTAGTGAATGGGGCTACATTTGGAAGGCAGCCAGCCACCAGTGGCGTTCCTCAGGGCTCAGTTCTAGGGCCAGTTCTGTTCAATATTTTTATCACTGATGTACAGGCAGGAGTTGAAAGCACCATTAGTAAATTTGCTGATGATACTAAACTGGGAGGTGCAGGTGGCCATCACGAGTGACAGGAGGCCTTGCAGAGGGATCAAGACAGATTGGAGCACTGGGCAATGATTAATGGGACGAAATTTAACAAGTCTGAATGCTGGATTGTGCACCTGTGATGGAGTGACGCTGGGCACAAGTATACATTGGCAGACGAGTGGCTGGGGAGTAGCCCTGCAGAAAGGGATCTGGGGATGCTGGTTGATGGTGAGCTCAATATGAGTCAGCAGTGTGCCCTGGCAGCACAGAGGGGCACACCTCTGCATCGTGGGGTGCGTCAAACACAGCATACCCAGCCGGTCAAAAGAGGTGATCATCCTGCTTTATTTAGAGTTGGTGCAGCCCCACCTTGAATATGAATACTGTGTGCAGTTCTGGGCACCACAATTTAAAAACAATGTTCAGGTACTTGAATGCGTCCAGAGGAGGGCGACCAAGCTGGTGGAAGAGCTGGAAGGCATGTCCTGAGAGGAACAGCTGAGGACTTCTGGTTTGTCTAGTTTGGAGAAAAGGAGGCTGAGGGGTGACCCCATTGCTCTCTACAGCTTCCTGAGGAGGGGAAGAGGAGAGGGACATGCTGAGCTCTTCTCCTGGGATCCAGTGACAGGATGCCTGGGAATGGCTCAAAGCTGCACCAGGGGAGGTTCAGACTGGGCATTAGGAAGCATTCCTTTACCGAGAGGGTGGTCAAACCCTGGAACAGGCTTCCTAGAAAGGTGGTCGATGCCCCAAGCTTGTCAGTGTTTAAGAGGCATTTGGACAATGCCCTTAATAACATGCTTTAACTTTTGATCAGCCCTGAATTGGTCAGGCAGGTGGTTGGACTAGATGGTCATTGTAGGTCCCTTTCAACTGAAATATTCTATTCTAGTCTATTTTAGAGCCTTATGCAATGCTGCTAATACTATGTACTACTGTAGCCCCAATATGTGTTATGTTCTTGGCTAAATTTTATTGCTAATACTTCAGAAATAGATGATCCTTCTGCCATACTAGATTGCCTAAAGTCTTTGATCACATTCATAAATTTACTTTGAGCAAAAGTCTCTCCTTTTTGAGGAACAATCACTGAGTTCCTGTTAGGTACAGGGCTTTCCCAAAAGTCTGATATGTTTTTTTAGACCACAGCAGAGAACAGTGAATTATTAAAATGTCTAAAATTTGTTTCTCCTTCTTAAGAACCTTCTTTATTGAACATTAATTACATTGGACCTATGGATCTAAAAAAAAAAAAAAAAGAAAAGAAAAGAAAAAAATCACATTTACAAAAAGTTATAATTTGAAAGAATTTTGGAGCTGGAAACCTGTTGAGATTTTTATCATGCACCAAACCTAAAATGGTGGGAGTAGGTATTGTAACAATTTCACAGGAATGAAACTTTCTTCAAGAATCTGCATACCTGCTGTGTTCACAGCAGTCAATATGGTTGTTGTGTACAGTGTTTTTCCAATTTCTGCAGAAGAAGCTTTATACATCATGACAGCTTGGGCAGTTTTATAGGAATGTGAACTGCTAGTTTGGCTAAAGGAAAAAAACAATTCCATATTCAATGGAACTAATACATTCTGGTTTCCACTGTATCACTCCTGCACACATTGTACTCAGTTTAATAGGCTAAGTTTGTAGTTTTCTCTGGGGTCTCTCTTCTCTATTTGCCTCTCTCTCTCTCTCTCTCTCTCTCTCAGTGTATAGGAAGATAATCTCGCTCTGTGTTATATCTAGATGAAATGGGCCAGTGTCTTTCACTGTTATGAGAGGCTAGCAGAAAGACTTTTGTACTCATGCAGACAATGTGGTCATGAAGCTTGTTTCCTTAGAAAGCTGGGCTAAAAGCAGGAACTTACCTACAATAGCATTTCCTTTGCAACGTAGTGTAATCAAACTGAGAGCCAAAGAAAAACAGAGATGTTATTTTTGCACAGTTTATAATGTTTAATTCTACTGGGAATGATTTTTTGCATCAAGAAATTGCACAACAGACATTATTCAGCTTTACAGTAATTGTTATTAAAATGAAAGATGACAGAAAAAGGTGCAATTTACACACAATTAAGAACACTTAGGAATATCTAATCTAATATCTATCAAACATAAAAACAATCTTTAAAGTTCATTCAGTGGCACAAAATGTTTGCATTGTGTATGTGTATTTATTCATTTTTATGTATTGTATTATTTCCAAAACATATTTTGGAATACTATGTTTCTTGGTAATGTAGATCCAAAGGCATAATACTCTCCACCATGATGAGACATTTTTGTTACATCCCTTATTTTGAATGTTACCCAATAGAAGCTCACACTCATAAACCAAAATCCAGTTTCCAGTGTTTGATGAAGTTTAAAATATATAAAATAACAATAAAAATAAATGAAATATTCTTCAAAGGAGGCAAGAATGGCTATTATCTGCAAGGCTAAAATTTATGGAGGGTCTTGTCCTTTTCTTTCCTCAAATGTTTCTTATTCTGTCCTGCTGAATCCTTCTCATATTAAATAAGCTCTGACAGGAACAGATAATAAGAGTGTGAATTTGGCAGTTTATAGATATTTTTCAAGTTTCATTAATTGCCAAACAAATAGACAAACCTTTTACTGAATCTGGAGCACAGGAGCAACATGTCTCCTGAATAATACTACAGAAATAGTGCCAGAAGGACACTGGGCAGGATAGGAGAGAGCTCTTTGTGGTCTACTATATATGAAATGAAGTGCCAGTATGTTTGCTTGAAGAGGAATAGAAAACATTACAAATATAGTGGAAATTATAGCTCACTGAAATATGTATGTTGCTCATGTAATCTTAATTCCTGTTGCATATTCACACAGAAAGCTACTGAATTAAGCCATAGAGTGTCTGTATGTGTGTGTGTGTAAGTAATACAACTAAGAAAGGGGAATGGTTATGTCTGGCTAAGTCAATTATCTGGAAGACTATGAATTTCTACATGCCCTCTCACTTACTCTCTTATATGAGGTTTCTTTTCTCATTAAATTACAATTGAGAATGTGGACTTTTGATAAATACTACAGTTCTTCTTACCTCAAACTGCTCACAAAACTACCCTTTTCCAAGAAACACAATGTAAGAAAGGATTTGTTCCATTGTTAATGTTTGTTCTCTAATATATAGCAGGTTATTAAACATGCACAGTGAAGTAACTGAAGTATGACATGCAGCTCCATTAGATGTGTGTAATAAATAGAAGACATTATAAAAGGAGATTTACAGAATCTATTACTGTTCCATGCTGGAGAGTAATATAAAATGAAGTCCTAAAGGAGATATATGATAAGCCATGGAATACTATGCAGCACTTGTTCCCTAGGGGTCCAGTTTAAGGCAGGCCAAGCAGAGGACAATGAAGAGCAGATATAAAAAGTGCTTAAACCTTGGGAAGCATGAAAGGACATTGTATGGATAGATAGTTTATAACCTGAGCAGCTGCTTTACAAAATCAAGAAGGAAAAAGAAAGAACGGGAAAATAATAAAAAATTAAAGACACATTATTTTGTTCATCATGAAAAATTCAGTAAAAGGGGTATTGCTTAGTGAAACAAAGGTAATTCAGCAAAACCATGTGATTTATCTTTGCCAAACTGGTTGCAGCAATTGACAAAAATCTGTCCACCTGTCTTACACTGTAAACTTGATGCAGGCATTGCCAATAAGTCCTTGTCATTGCTTTTGACATCACAAGTATCTGCCTTTAGAAATGACAGACCTGGTGATCAAAGTGTAAATGCAATGCAGTGCATAAAGAGTTCACAATCAGCATCTCACCTATGTAGTCAGCAATGTTCATTTCTGAGAACAAAAAGACTTCAGAAGGTGAAGTTGTACAGGTGTCTGAGCACATTAATCAGAAAGAAAATAAAAGCTGAAGAAAAATGTCCAAAGGGCAAATATTCCTGTTTGTTTCGATCAGATGTTTCAGATTTATGAAGAGCACTGACAATAATTGAAACTCTTATGAGGTAAAAGTATATCATGAATAATATGAGTGTTTCATGTCTAACCTCCATCCCAAAGCACTTGATCATATTTTACAGATTTTGGATTTGAGCCTATGAGCTGTGCTGCAGACTCAAGTTTTTTTTTTTACTGGTGTTCCACACAAGCACAAAAATCTGCCTGCACATTGATAGGTAGAACTGACCTGGTGAAATTGGGCTGCTACACAGATGTGTACTTATTTTCTTATGCAAAAGAATATGAAACCCTCACCTGACATCTTCTGAGGTTAACTCTGCTGGCTGGAAATGTTCCCATTCCAAGGTGTTCACCACAGTTCTAGCTGGTTGTCACTGTCCCCTCATTTCTTCCTCAAGAGCAGTCAGGTAAACACTTCCATTCCTGTCCAGGGTAGTACGTATGTATGTATGTATGTACGTACGTACATGTGTACTAACTACCCTCCTACTATCCCCCCCACTTAATTATAAAACAAACACAACTGCTTTATATGAAGTGACTAACTACTCTGTGTCAAAGGGAAGTAAGAAACAGGTGAGCAGAAACAATGACATCTCTTTGCAAACTGAGTATTTGCCCATCCCTTCTATGAATACAGTCTGCTAAAGGTTTGAACAGGTCTTCAGGTATCTGACCTATTCCAAACTGAGTTTACAGCACAGATTTTCCTCTTGGTTGAGAAGCTGGTATCCAGAATGGGTAATTTAACAAAACTTTGCAGCAATATATGCTACTGAAATTTTAAGCATCTGAAGGCTGGAGGAAAGCTTATACTTACAATTTAGGCAATCAGCCACCCTTTCAAACTGATGAATGTTTACTCCTTTTCAGCAAAACCCTAATGATTTTTAAACTATGAAATTATATCTATTTCTTAGCTTCCTGTTCCATTTTTCACTAAATCAGCATACAGAGTTGCTGCTTTTGATGTAAAGCTTTGTGTTTGTTTTTTTTGTTTTTTTTTGTTTTTTTTAATGAGTATGCTGGTCTCATCCTAGAGAGGAAACAAGCATTTATTAGAGCACATTCCAGGACATTACACAGGTAAGTCTACAGTAACTTCTACAATCTCCAAGGTTCTGCAATAGGGGCAGAAAGTAGTCCACTGATGTCTGACATTCTTCTGGTCTACTTACCAATAGTTTGTGTCCTGGCACCTTCATTTCTGCTACCTGACTAACAACTAAAATGAGATAATAAGATTCAGTGTCACTCTTCATCTGCTATTGTAGAACTATTCCACCTCTTGAAATGACAGGAGAAAGAACGGGAGAAGTTTGTCTGGACACTGCCAGTCTGAAAAATTAGCACAATCAACTAGCAAAACTAATCTGCCATTTTTAGAGTGTTTAATTAGTAGCTCTTAGACATGAGTCACGGTTGCAGCCAGTGTTTGACCAACCTTTCTCAGCAACGTCACTCAGGTTGACTTTTCATACAGGAAACATCCTTTGGTAGCAGTATTCAATTTCAGGTGACATTCAAAGAGCAAGAAGAGTACTGGCAAGCTGCCGTAGGAGAAATTGGGGTTAACAAAGGTAAATAGGAGAAATCAAAGGATACAAGAACTTTTGGAAGGCTGGAACTGATAAATATTGTTGGCTTTTTGTGGGGCAGAAGGGAAGGAATTCCTGTTTTTTCCCAGCCCCTAAGCTGCATCCTATTTTGCCTGTCATTTTGAACCAGCCATAGCACAGCCACTGTCAACATTTCCTCAAGAAGTTTTCCATGTCATTGCTGAACAGGTTTATTCTTTGTGTACCAGACATAACATGGTAGCTGAATCTTTGGGCATCTTCTTGAATAAGCAATACACAAGCACAGTCACAGAGCCAAATATTTTCAATAATAATGCAATTGGCTTTGTCCAAGAAGGGTGAAGAGCTGTGCTAATACAGAATAGGGCTGTACCCTTTGAGGGAAAGAGGAAGGGAGAGAAAGAGAATGGACGAAAAAAATATGAGTTAAGCAGGATCTGCAAAAAGTGCTAGGAAATGCCACTAAACGTGGAAGTGCAAATGATATGTTATAAAGTGATGTGTTGCCCACAAAATTAATTACAAGGCCAATGACAGAAGACAAAAAGATCACTATAAGAAAGAGTACGCCTTTTCTGTATGTAAACATACACACACAGAGGAAGAAATGCTAGCCCTCATATTTCCCATTCTTGCGGGGTTTCCAGCATCTGTACCCTCTGCCATCTTTCAATTACTCACCCAGTGACCACAGCTGAGGTGGCTGTGTGGCCAGCACTGGGGTAGAGAGAGGAGGAAGCTGAGATTTTGCCTGCATGTTACCCTGCTCTGACTGTGTGTTTCTGTAACAATTTGTCATCTCATCTCCCATCACAGACAGATGCAGCAGAGAGAAAGAGAAGTAAAAAAAAAAACCAACCCAAAATTCCAGACATCTCTGCTGCCAAGCACATATTTTGGTTGCTTATTCAGCTCTATTCTAGTATTTAATATTTAATGATTCACTTTTCAGCTGGGATCTTGTCTGAACCCCTTCAAGGCTACCTATAAGCCACATTTTTGGAACGAAAGCAACTATTATTGGTTTTAATAGAAAGTTCTTTTGTTACAGCCAAACATGCTTGTTAAACTTCTATCTCACTTCTCTCTTAAAAATTTGACCATCAGTATCACAATAAGAGCTGAATTTTTGTGAAAATCCATCAGCTATTTAAGTGCCTAAATGGGAATGAGGTTTTTCTTAAAGTCTAGTTCCTGCTGTGCTGAGCCCAACAATGTCTTCCTTGAAGTCTAAAAATCAGGTTTATTGGAACTACAAGATCAAGCTTGTGCAAGCAAAACCTCAGATTTGCCTTCAGTAACTGAATTTCATGAAAACCTCTTCTGGGCTTGTACTTCATGAAAAAGAAACAGACCTGTGAGGTTAGAGGGAAATAAACAAGAGGTTGACCAGGTTATACAAGGGCATTTTTGCCCTTCAGAAATTTTCAATAGAACAAAAATTGTTCTTTCAAATTAGGACAAATTTAAAATAGATAGACATTTTGCAGATGCAAATATGCTCTGAAATGATTTTTCAGAATTCACTGAAATGAAACATTTCATTACTTTAAAGCAGCATTTCAATATTTGACTCAATATTTCAAATGAAATTTCAAATTAAATTAAGACATAAGATGGAAGGACAAATGCCTACTTGTGACTTGAAATGTTGCTTCATATCAGGAATTGAAAAAAGTGTGATTTTTTTTTTTTTTTTTTGCTTGGCAAGAAAATAAGAATTATACAACTTTTTTAAAAATAGAAAATATTTTTCTATATAACATTTTACCTTCAACAGATTATACTTTTGGCTAGCAACATTTCCAAACTAATATTTTTAGTCTGTAGTGACGGGTACTGATTTCAGGCAGTTGGATCCTCCATAGTCATCCCCATATTGAAATATTCTAACAAGTGTCTCCAATGATCCCATATTTATTTTCTATCAAATTATGTTTGGGTTTTTTTTCTCATACAAAATTTGTAGACATGCAAAATATCTGTTTGAAACACAACCCTGCTGTTCTGGCCCATACTAACTCCTGAACTATGCCTTAAAATTGTCTGGAGAGTATTAACTGAGCAGAACTGTCTCAAGGGCCATTAGGAGCATAATATATTCAGTTAAGTTCCAGCATCTAGAAATGTTTCTAGGGAATATTTAATCTAATGTTCTTTTGAGTCCTTGCTGATTTAAAAGCAACAGAACATGACTGATGAGAATCCAGTTTGTTCTGAAATTTGCTAAATGAAATGTTCTGAAAATGTATTCATAGCCCAATACCTTAATTCATTTCCTTCCATGTTTGTGTGGACTTTCAACTATCTCCAAGTAGAGATTCCCTACTCCATCCATCTTGACTTGGTAATAGCACAAATACATTAAACGTGGGAAGATTCAGTGATGTTGGCATGACATGTTCACACCTGACAGAGTTCCCATATTTATAAATCTATACTGAGAACATATAGACAGCTTGTGATCTTGCTGACATGTCACACAGCAATAAAAACCCCAGCTAAAATCCATCCTTAATATTCTATTGAAAATTCAAAGAATTCAGCCACTTTTTAAAAAAACTGCTCACCTGCATAAAAGTGTATTGAACCAATACACTATTGCAACTATGATGAACCACTCTGTAAATACCTGATCACCAAGGATATGTTTATTGCACAGAAGCATATGAGGCCTATTCATGGCCAGCATTATTTTTTTCCTAAAACATAGCAATAAGCTCATTTTAGACAGCTGCCAACTGCCTGAGATATGAGAGACTTTTCTCTGAGAAGAATCTTCTCTTTCAGAGGACTACATATGTCACAAAACTGATGCTCTCCTCCTGGGAGAAGCAGCTAACCTAAATACTGGGTTTTATTTTAACTTAGAATCATGGAATCACAGACTGGTTTGGGTTGGAAGGGACCTTTAAAGATCATCTTGTCCAAGCCCCCTGCCATGGGGCAGGGACACCTTTCACTAGATTAGGTTGCTCAAAACCCCATCCAGCCTGACCTTGAACACTTCCAATGATGGGGCATCCACAACTTCTCTGGGCAACCTGTTCCAGGGTCTCACCACCCTCACTGTAAAAAATTTCTTCCCTATAGCTAATCTAAATCTACCCTCTTTCAGTTTAGAACCTCGTCATAGCCTGTCTCAAAACCTGAGAGAACAGAGCTTTTGTTTGCACAGGAGCTAGACAAACTGCTGAGTGGTTGAGAGACAAAATGTATTGCAGATGACATTAGATTCATAGACTATACTGCAATGACAAAACAAGAATTGGGAAAATCAATTGAAGTAAGATGGGAGATGAGACAGGGAAAGTATCCTTTACAAAGAACATGGCATTGACTGAACTCAGTCAAAATCTCTCTCAGCTCTAAAACTCTTCTGCCTATTTTGTTGCCATGATCAGGAGCCATTTACCTGACCTTCCCTGGGAGCTACTGGCTAGGTGAGGTGGCAGGTGGCACACCATCTCCTCATACTGTTTTGTGCAGAACCTGAGCCTGTGCTGAGATGTACTGCATGGCACCATTAAGCCTTCAGGTACTTTAATGACATCAAGATTGAAAACTGGGATGCCCAATTTTGTGTCTTTGCAGGAATGGGCAGCAACTGAGGAAGAATTTTATGGAACTAGATGTTGCACCGAGATGAGGAGAATAGCAGTTGTGGTTAAGACCTATTTTAAGTCCTTTTAAGAATCTAGCCCTGAAAAGTTACACAAATATGTGAGGTAAGAAATGGTCTTCAAAGACCATGGTGTGATTTGAAAAAGAAAATAATTTATGCAGTGGTATAGTCAAAGAGACTAGGAAATACTAAATACCAATTAAATAAATATGAATAACCTCTGAGTTTTTCAATTTCCTTTATATTAAGTCTTTCAAAACGTGTGTTAAGGAAACAAAATCCTTGCATTCTTTCTAGCAGACTCTCTGTCTTTTTCTTTCTCTCAAAGAATAAAATGGCCATAGTCCCATTTTCAGCACCTGGGTCCTGTCTGAAATCTATTAGGAAAGTTTGGTGTCAGCAATGATAAAAATCTGCTTACATTAAGTATGGGATCTTATGGGAACTAATGAGATGGAAAATGACTGCACTATGTGTGTTCTCAGAACTTACAGCATATGTCTACAGGAATCCCCACCTGCTTCATTTTCCTCTTGGACACCGAACACGTTGCATTTCATGTAACAAAATTTAACCAGCAGTGCTGATCTTTCTTTTAGTCTTCTCTTTGATACTTCTTTTTTTCTACTTCCATTTTTATTGCCACAGGGTGCCTCTCTTCCACTAAATCTTCCATCCTTGCACTTCTCCAGCTCCCTTCCTCTCTGGATCTACCTTCAGGGGTGCTGAAGGAACTAAGAACTTTGCTTTTCTCTACCCAGGCTGACACTTCCTTGTCTCCTGCCCTCATCATTTTATACTGGTTTTACTTTGTAGCCCAAAGGAGGAAATTAAAGTGCCAGCTGCACTTATGCTTCATGTACCAGTCCAAAAAAAAAAGGGTAATAGTCTTACAGAAATAATTTCAAAAGCTTCCACCTAGATTCAGGCAGAAATTCAGAACTCTCCTACTTACTCAAGAAACAGTCTAACCGTGTTTCCTATGGAAAGAGAGGCCTAAATTAACGAGGTTCAAAAGGAGGTATGAATCATATGATCAAAGTGATTAGTGTGGTCCGTGGGGTACACAACAGAAGAAGGTTCTCTTTACAAATAATAACCATTTTAGTTTGCATTTTTATTACACTGTAGAGCCTATCAGCTCAAAGGAATTAACAGAGATGTAAAGTCTTGCCCTAACATCGTTTCTCACGTGCAACACTGAATACTACCTGGTAGTTTTACAGCCTGCAAAATACCTAAGCTTCCCAGAATTTACTCATGGATATCCCATTTGGGTGTTAGCTTAGGATCACAGAAGGCAGCCAAGAATCCATAGGCCAAAAGATAACAGTGATGAAGGAGTAAAACAAGCTGAAGACCAGCTAAATGTTGAGAAGTGAGGGGATGAGAGAAGCAGAAATCTCAGTTTAGAAATGGATTAACAATGAATGTCAGTGTCTATAAAAAAGATTTAGTCTTCAGTAAGTTCTGAGTTCAAAACAGTAATGAAACTCAAAATGCTGGACTGAAAATGCAATGTGCAATCAATGATTTTGCTAGTTAATTTCATTTTTGTTTTCTTGTCCTTTCATTTTTGTTGTCTTGACCGTTCCCAGCTTGGAGAAGAGAAGGCTGAGCGGTGAGCTCATTGTAGTCTACAACGTCCTTAAGGTGGGCAGTGGAGGGGAGGTGCTGATCTCCTTCTGGTGACCAGTGATAGGACAAGAGGAGATGGAATGAAGCTGTGTCAGGAGAAGTTCAGATTGGACATTAGGAAAAGGTTCTTCACTGAGAGGGTGGTCAGTCACTGGAACAGGCTCCACAGGGAAGTGGTCACGGCACCAAGCCTGTCAGAGTTCAAGTAGTGTCTGGACAATGCTCTTAGGTTAGTTTAGCTTTAGGTAGTCCTGTGAGGGGCAGGGAGTTGGCCTCAATGATCCTTATGGGTCTCTTTCAACTCAAGATATTCTATGATTCTATGATTCATCAGATTCTAATTCTTACCTTTTTCTGATGGTTTAGTTGTATTTCTCTTTCCAACTTTTTAAGATGCAGACAAGTCAAAGTTTGGTGATTTGCAGACTACAGAGTAACAGAGAAGTAGTTTTCACCTGCATATCATAATGATATGTTTAGAAATAATATTCTGGTATGAAATATAACCAAGCACATTAAAATAATTGCTAACTGCCTGCATTACAACAATAGCATATGCTAACTTACACACTATGCAAGAATGTTAGTGTATGCTAGTATGCCATCACTAGCTGTATTTAAGTTAGGATTTCATTTATTAAACATTATTGTGTTCAGTGAATTCCTACCATTTGGTTACACAGCCACCAGTACACTCCACTAAGTACACTTTTACAAAAGCAATGGTATTGTTGTTATAAAAGTGGTTCACACAAGATGAATAATAGGAGATTAACTATACAAACAAATGGCCAGCAACTGCAGAAGAAATGGAAGGTATTAATCCTGACTGAAGAAAGGTACTGGTCACTGGGGATCTCCCAGTTGTAAAAGAAAGACTTTGGTGAAGAAATAGAAAGTTCTCAAAGATCTACTTTACCAGTGTAAATATAAAACGAAGCAAGTTCTAAACAATGAACGATCAAAAGGAAACAGGAAACTAAAAACAACAGCACATTATTTTAAAAGATAAGGATGGATATTTTTAAATAGGAGTGTATTGTTAGAATCTAAATACAATGACATGGTCATTCAGATTTGGACACTACTGACAAAAAAGGACTTTGAAAATACGTATTCCATAATTTTGACTGTAAAACCTGTTTTTAAGAGTGGCAGGCCAACAGATGCTAAAATACTGCATGTAAATTTCTTTCCTTATGTATTTACAACAATAAGGCTACAGAAGGCCTAATCTCATCATGAGCCCAATTTAAACTTGATTTTAGCTTTACTAGCCTGATCTAGGATGTCAGCAAGATTAACTTCATTTTAGTTCTTCACATCGGTTTTGAATATAAATGCATTTTTCTCTACTTTAACATGAATGAATGACAAAGCACCTGCAACATTATTTCCATTAATTCAGTTTACTATCACAGTGGACACAAAAGGAATCAGTACAATATTCCAGATTATATTTATAAATAAAAAGCATTATCACACAATAAAGAATTACAACATATGTGAATAAAAACTTTTATAAAGCAGCAGGCAGTGAAAAATATTTAACTTCAAGGCCATGTTTCTGAAACATATACTCTGTTGAATTTTACATGGTTTTTTTCAGTTGTTTCACAAGCACAGTAATCACTGTGTTGGATGTCCCGTTTTTCAGATGCAATCTGGATGAATAAATAGGTTGATTCAAGATCCACTGTTGCAACATGAAGAAAGGTTTAACAGCTTGAAAAAGAATGGTTAAATCAGAGCCAGACCTCTGCAGTACTTACAGTCACTTGTAACTCTATTACAGCAAGATTCAGCCATGTCTACCCATTTGTTGGAAAAAGGGCATCACAAAACCCCTGAGCCCATTATTGACAATTATCTACTCATTTCTGTCATTATTCTGGGTCAAACCCCACATTATATTATTTAGTGCACATTCACAGATCTAAATCCACATCTTCAGAGTTTTTCTTCACCCTCCATTTTCCATTTCAAAACTGTATGTATGAGCTACAGGAATTTCCATGCTGAAACGACCATAAAACTGAAAAATTAATAATATGGAAAATGAATGCATTTTCATACTAGTACAAATCACTTCAGGGAAGAATTGTGCATAGCATTTTTTCCCTACAAAAATAAGTATTTGAACATGCCCATTCCATTAAGTTGTTTTATGTATGCCACACTCTACTTTGACCTAAGTTTCTATCTCAGAATCCACCATGAGAGATATGCAGGTATATTGCCTATTGGCATTTTTCATATGCCACAAAAATAGTATTAAATTGTCCACCCACTGAAAAAATGCCAAATTAGGTTTCTTCAGAGATAATTGTCTCCTGAACCAATCTCAAACAACACATCAGTCTGTTGTACCTGTCCAAGTGGAGTTCACACACTTCCTTTCCATTGTCTTTATCTGTTTTCTTCAGTGGACAATTTATTAGTGTGATTAGAGATATTCCTTAGTGTTTTGAGGGAGACACCTTTGCATACTGTACTTTCTCCCACAGTATGCTCAACTATTTTTTCTTGGTGTAACACTTAGGGTGGAGTAGGGTACTTGCTTTAAAGAAATAATGTTAACACAGACATGCAGTTCATGTGTCAAACTAAAAAGATTACATTCATAGATGGACAAAGGATAAAACTGCCTCTTCTATGTTCAGGAGATTATGAGTTCAGGAGAACATGAGTAGCAACGCAGCTTATTTTGCTGTAAAAGTCAGGATGATAGTGTTTAAATAGTTTATGCGAAAACATGGTTGCTCTCTAAGTTGTGAAACTGCCATTTACAATCATAATGATGAAAAGCCATCAATACTCTGTGAGAATAGCTTGATTTCTGAAGAATTATGTCTTTCATAATTCATAGCTTAGAGAATTTGACTGAGTCTGCTTAAATGAAGGTATCTGAGATAACGTAACATACAGGATACGGTTCTGCACGTTCTGCACATTGTGGCAGAGTTGTGGCTTTTGGTGCTTCTATTTAAATGCATTAGTCTTTTCCCTTATAAATCAGTTACAAATCACTCCTGCCAGCAGGCACACTACATAAAATAGGATTCAAGTGAATATTTGTAGGGCATTTAAAGGGATCTTTAACTTGTTCTCACCAGGATTCCCACTCATTAGACACTAATAAAACTCAGGATGTAATTCTTGCTAGGAAAAAGAACAGAAGAATCATAATAAATGCAAGCAAAACACATTTTCAGCAGTATTTAAATTTTCAATAAATGGGGTTTTTCATTCTTTAGTTGTCCAAAGGCAAGCCTAAAAAATAGAGAACCCTGGCTTGTTTGAGGAAACAAAGAACCACTTAATCTTTTCCCTTAATAGATAATACATGAGTCATTTGATGGAACAATATTGGCCATATTTTAGAATAAATACTTTCTTTACAATACGAAAGTATTTCTTCAGAGGAACAAAAGTAAAGTTGTACTTCATTGGTCTAAATAACATCTCATGTAAGCCAAAGTTCTCCAAAATACAGATATATTGTGCATTTGAAATTTTATAGTATATTTTATAAGACATACAGTAGTTCTGTTACATTTTTAATCACAATTCTAAAATCACTATACTTAAAATACATTATTTTAATACTAATAATTTTAATACTAATACATCACTCAAAAATAGCATTATGTCTTAGAGAAGGGTAACTTCAGCTGTTCTCAACTGAGAACAATAAGATAATTTTTTAAGTAAAACGTATCATCTTATCTAAATGTAATGAAAATTATTTTTTTCTCCTCATCCTTCATACCTGAAATATATTTGAAAGACTTGCTCCTGGTATTCACTTATTCACTGTTCTGTAGCAAATTCTGGAGCGAATTTGGAAAACTCATTCTCCTAGTTGATTAGCTGCTGCATCCTATTTGCTTTCCTCCTTGACAGCTTGAAAAAAGTCCTATCTTTCACTTAAATACTTATTTCCTACCACTTTCAGCAAAAGTTAACATCATCATTGATTTGGGGCACTGAGGTCTTGTTGCAACCTGTCAGAGACATCATCTGTTAACAAACCTGAAATCAGAATTTGCACTCTGCTTAAGAATTGAGTCTCCAAACAAAAAGTAAAAGGCTGGGGCTCATCGGTGGGTTTGGTGCTCCTTATTCCTCCCTCCAGGTCCTGGTGAACCCCTTGAAATAGGGACCCCCGGGCTTGATCTTTGGTGCTGCCACCCTGTGGCCAAGAAAATGACTAAAGATGATCCCTAGAATTTCTAAGCTATTACACATGAAGAAGTCAAGGATTGTATTTTAATAAGGAAAAAAGAAAAAAAAAATGGAAAAGTGTTTATTCCCATAGAGAATGAAACCAAAGGAAAGGAAGGAAATGAATCAGGCATGGAAACCTTGGATACCAAACAACAAACATAAACTGCTTAACATTGAAGCAATTCCAACTAAGTATTAGCAAACATGCATTGTAATTTCCCACATACTTAGGTTGATCTGCAAAGTGGAGCTCTGTATACACATCTATTTTTAGGGATTCAACTTCCTTTCAGAAAGATTAAGTCACCAGTGACATTAATTCCTTGCTATCCACTACTTCCTGCTGCTGCTGTGGCCTAGAAGAGCCAAGCAGCACTGAAATTCATTAAGTGTGTTTGTCCCTTGTGTGGTTGAGGGATCCAAACTCTTTTCAAGACCTCTGACTGTGGGAAGTCAAATGCCACATGTCCGTTTGCTGCAACCCCTTTTCACTTGCAGCTGCTCTGACTCAGCCTCCCTAAAGTGTCCTGTCTGTCCACATTCAACCCAGTATGACCAACGAGTATTACACTTGGACATGCAAATGGGAATCTGGTGCGTTAATTTCTCCTCCTCTTTGCCCTAAACATCTGTAATTAAGTTTAGGACTGACATGCTGGACCAATCACTCCCTGCCCAGCAGCTGGTCCCCTAACAAATTTTTTAGTCCAGCCCAGGGATTGCACAGATTGTAGGTAAACTCTGCAGTGTCCTCTGGAATCCATCATCCCCAGAGTTCCTGTTACTTAGGTGTTCAGGCATTACTGGTAAGGTAATTCCTCATTCAGAATAAAAATGACTCTTTCTTATTTTCATATTTCATTATTTATTTACATAGAACTACACTCGTTAGCCATCCAATAGAATCTACTTTAGTACAGGGAGACCAAGCCCAACCATCTAATTTGTGTTACACAGTAAGACAGGATGTATCTTTCCCTAGTTCAGAAAAGACACCTTACTTAAAAACTTAACAACTTAAAGTTGTTACATCCTTTTAAAAATAAAGTTGTCACATCTCTAAATAAAGGGGATGTGACATCTTTTCATAAGAAAAATAAAAGGAAAGCTTCTGCTCTCACTTTTCTTCAGTGAAAGCTCAGAAGTGGTTAGACTAGCAGAGTTTATGATTTGCCCTACCAGATGCAGTCTGTGGCAGCTGGTAGTGGACAGTACATCTTGTAGCTGTAAAATGAAGACACTGCTGCTTCTTTTCTATTATCCCTTGTCTGCTTAGCCTGCTTAGTTTCCAAGCTCTTGGTCTGTTATTATATCTATGTTGAACCATTTATGTTGAAACATACACAGCAAATCCTTGATTCTACTTGAGGGACCTTTATCCTTCTTATTAGAAACATTTTGTAGGTAAAGAATAAAACTAAATACAAGTGGTTGGGAATGAAACAAACCAGGAGTCTACAAAACAGAGCACATAGCTGTACTGCAGCAAGCCAGACTGCTGACATGCATCTATTACAAACTGGAGTAAAGCATATCCTCAGACAGAATTTAAAATTTACTCCTGCCAGATAAATGGTTCCTTCAACCTTTCAGCCTGCCAAGCACTAAATTTCTACCCAGTCATCACTGAGCAATAACTATTGAATTCTAGATAATTCATGCAGTTCACAGATCCAGCTTTGTAACAAGTTATTGAAAGCAAATCAATTCAGTTTCTCTAAGAGAATGAAGTAAACTGAAACCTGCAGAAAGCATACTCCAAAGACTGGTCTTTCTTCTCTTCACACCATATCATATACCCTACCCTCAAAGAAATCCCCCTTCCTTCAGAAGAATCTGCAATAAAATATTCCCTTCCAAAACAATCACAAATTTAACATTTCCCAAGTTCATCCTCCTTTTTTTCTCCTGATTACTAGCCGAGTTCTCCAAAGACAAATAACTTTTCTTTAATCATACCAGAAGAAAGTTGCCCCCTTGTGCATATACACTGCAATACAGTCCTTAATTACATAATCAGAATGTATTTTTCCCAAAGGACCCTGCTTCATTCAGCATACAAGATGGAGTGCACTCGAGGAACGAACTAAGGATACATGGTGATTAAAGATCTATGCGCTTTTTTACAAGGTTAAAAGGAAAAAGAAAGGGAAACAAAATTGAACAACACTCTACAGAAACAGATTCTACCCCAGGCTCTGCCACTGAGTTTCCAGTTGATACTAAACAATCTTTTAACTCAAAATTTGTCCACTTTGTCCCTCCCTATGCATTTCTCATTTTCTGAATGATCAAATGAAGATTCTGGCTCTGATCTGCAAAAGTTCTCGCAACACAATGATGAATAAAACAACACATACTTAAAGCACGTGAAATGCTTCAACACCCTGAAGAATTATTTCTAGCTGTTTGAACTGAAGCAAATTTACTATAATAGTAACACTTTAGTCTCTCACAGTCTCAGTACCCTATCTGTAAAATGGGAATAAGAACTTTTGGTGTTTCTGTGAAAATCAATTTGATTTTATTAATTTGAAGGTCTAAGCCACTATTGGCATGGGTGTCTTGGAGGAAAGCTAAGAGGAAAGTAGTAATTGCTTATGTAGAAAAACATTTGAATTCAGGAATATGGCCTATATCATGCAAACATGTGAGGAAAACAATACACTGAAAAATTATTTACTAATTGAGTTTCTTCACCCTGCAGTAAGCAAGGAAAGTCCTGTGGAAAAAATGTTATATATTCAGTAATAATGATATTATCATTATGTTTATACCTGAGAATTAAATTATTGATGCACAGAAAACCTGTATGATACTTTCCAACATTTAGGCACTTGATCTTTTATTGTAACTTCAACTATTTTTGACTTCTTTGCATGCAATGTGGACACACACATGCACAAGCCGTGAGAGAAGTTAACAAGAGTCAAAGAACTTCTATTTGAAATGATGCCTTTATACATATTGACAATTAATTCTCAACTAAGAGATCAACTTGAAGGTTAAAAGATTAAAAAAAAAAAGAGCTGTGTAAAACCAGACCCCTAACCAGTTACTCTAAGCAAATGCAGAACAGCATAAAAGGGAAAACCAAACTTCTGATCATGAAGAAGGCCAAAAAACCCCCTTACGGTTAGTGACATTAAATATTACTTGGAACAGATGTTATCAAATGCATGTAAAGATTTACATCTGTCTTAAACACAGACTCATATCAAACAAGAACCTTCAAGCAAGTGAATTTATTTTTGAAGATATCAAGGAATTTGATTGCCTAGTGAAACCTGATTTTTACTCTAATACAAAACAAAGAATAATGTTTAATAAAACATGCAGTTGAATTTTCAGTATTGTACCCTGCCATTAAATATGCAATTGTCATTTTTAAGTTGAATGACTGCTCCTCTTCTTGGTACACTAAAGCGTCTAACCTGCTGAATATCTGTTGTTCAACACACATGTGAAAGTGGTTTGCAAGTTCTTCATATGTTGCAAGTGGTCATTTAAATACATCTACTTCAGAATGAGCCAAAACTCTATAGTATGTCAAATTTTGCTTAGTACTACTAAGTAGCACATAATTTATTGACATGAACAGGGTATTGGTTCTGCCTGCATACTTCCTCAGGGAATGGCTTTCCAGCAGCCTAGTACAGTTACGTGATTTTTCCAGACAAACTGGAATTCCATTACTATAATTTACAGTGCTTCAAAATCTGCTTAGATGAGCAGAGTTGTTAGACATAGTTTAAATCCAGTTGACCTATGTGGTACTTTAGCATATGATTAAGTGCTCTGAAAAGTTTGTTTGTTTGAAATAAGCATAAATATTAATGCCTAGTAAGAATATTGCAACGCAGAGCTGTGAGTAGCGGTTATTCTGGAGTTAAATGTGTACACTGCTTGTAAATAAACTGTTTCTCCTCTTAGTACACTGTGTTGAAAATGTAGAAGAATCTGTCTCAGTTAGAGCTCCTTAAGAGGGAATTAAATACATTGTAATGAGATATAAAACCATTATGCCTAGATTACTCCTTCACATCAAATCTAGATTTGAAATGAAAGTTATTATCTGCTGTTTGTTTGAGCTTATGTCTGTCTAAAACTAGCTTGGTTGCCCTGATTGCATTCACCTTAGAAAAATATGTCACAAATACGAGACAATGACTTACAAAACTGTCCTGTTTGCACATGCCTGAGTGACTACATCTAGGTCAGTCTGCTAGGCCAAATTATTCCCAAGCATTTATTTAGGCTACACAGCTTCACCTATATGCACATAACATTCCCACATGGCAAGATATCAGTATATCTCCACTCATGCCTACGCTAATAAAACACACAGGGACTGCTAAATCAAGATTTAAGACAGAGGAAGGCAGGATCTAAGGCAAAACTCACAAGATTTGCTCTAAGTTTGGCAAGTCTTTTCTGGGCCTTTTCTCACTACCAAGTCATCAGCACCTTTCTCATCTATCGTGTAGGGTTTTTAAGCTCTGCCTGCCATTTACCTTCAATGTCCACACAAACCTCATTGAGCAAGTATGGTGCATCAACCTATGATCTACAAGGTGGGCGTAGAGAAGACAAAGCTTTTACCAAGTAGAACTTCAAGAGACATCTAGAAAAGCACAAGAGACAGCTAGTGAATCTGCAAGAATTTGGTCAGAAAGAAAGAGTAAGTTGTTGTCCAAGTAGTTTTGAGTTGGCAGTTTTTGAGCCTACATTCACCATTGTTAAAAAAATTACAGGTACACAGGCTGATCCCCTCAGCTTCTGTACCCATAAATTTTTGGCAGAAGGTTACATTCCTGAGCCAGTTGTTGGAGCTGGTGCTATGTTCAATTCAGCAACCTGCATTTTCTGGGCTTTTGTTGCAATCCTGAAGCAGGCAACACTAACCTTCAAGGGATGAGCCGCACAGCAGTTTGATACTGCATGGTTAACATGATTATAATTACGGTCCGTGGCACCACCTGAAATATTTAGTGTAAGGGCCACAGAATTCAGGACACATATCCAACACTGCCAGCCCATAGACAAGAAATCCAGTGACTAACACAGGGAGCCTGCTGTCACAATCAAAAGAACAGAGTGAAATGACAGCATTGTCTCAGCAGAAGTATTCATGCATACTTACATTAAGCCTACTGGCTGTAAACAACACTCGTGTATCAGTATCAGAACTCCAGTAGCTGTCTCCTGTGATAAGCTAGCACCTGTTCGAAACATGGGGTAACAACTACAACATTGTCAGCAGCACTGCCTTAACTCTGTTGCTCTGGTGCCTAATGTTGTTCTGTACAATCATCAAACCTATTGGAAATAGTGGGTCCTTAACTTCTGCCAGGTGACCATGAACTAGGCCTTCAGGCATCTCCGTACACACCAGCTTTGCCTTCTGCACTGGCAGGATTATCACGATCTGCTGCATACTTTGTAATTCACATGAGGAACGGCAAACCCATCCAACCTGGTGGCTTGCAGGTTCATACATTGTTTCTGGACAGTGATCCTCCTCAGGAGGGCATCTCATAGGATGGATATGTCTCCTTGCCAGCACTTACTACACAATAGAAAAGGGTGGATTTGTGGAAAGAGGGAGGAAGGCAGAGGAGGAGGGAGGGAAGGAGGGGGAAGGCAAGACATGGAATTGTTCATAGTCCAGCAAAATGCAATCACTTGCTTCACATATCCAGCACATCCTAATGCCACCTATGAATGATACCTATGCAAGGAGGTTCACCTTTCTCTTCCTTTCATGGCTCCCCAAAGGCAGGACCCTCCATTCCACTTCATATTCCTCCAAGCGATCTGGACACAGCCTCTCTTCCTTGAAAAGCTAACAGCAGGACCAGTCACGTAAAAGGTAGCATTTAGATGTCACAAAAAAGAGAGAAAATTATAGTCTTTCCAAGACAGAAAACCCATATATTGTTATGTGCAACTATTTTGTTGCTTTTCCAAGTGCCAAAGTGTACATAAATTTGCAATAAAGGGTGAAGAAATATGTTGGCAGTACTGCATCAGTGTTCCATGGATAGCTGTTTATCCAGTGAAGGGTACTTCCCTCTTATGTTACTAGGATCAGCTCACAGAGCTTGCCCACTGTGAAGACCAAGTCTTTCTTCACAGCAGTTTCACTGCATGACTGGAGGGGTCCACTTCTGGGTTACACTGGGCAAATGACTTGGAAAAAAACCCCTCAAAGAATCCCAAACTAAACATGTTTCTTGAATGCTTGGCTGATAAGGAAGAGGAAGCCTGGCTGATTAGAGATCAGTTTGAGAGCTGCTGCTGAAGAGAAGTCCATGCTGGCTGACAACAGACAGGTAAAAAACCAACCAAACAAAAAAACCAAAACCAAACCAAAACCTTGGGCTACCAGCCAGCTCAGCCAAGCAGCTAGTAGTAGAGTGCTAGGGAGTATATTCTGGAAGGAACATTTCACTACAAGGTGGGCACCCGGCTCTGGCTGGTAACATCAGTGGACGGATGCTCTGTCAGTGTTGATAGTATACCCGCAGCCACACAACTGTGCCAGATGTATCTGTAACATTATCCAGAAGTATCCTTGGGATAAAAGCTTGTGAGTCCTTCTGTTTTCATCATTGTTGGTACCAAAATACCACTTCTCCCATTAAGAACATATAGGCTGAACATTGACTTTGCTTCTGTATTTCAGGACTTTCTGCATTACGCATGAGAAAGTGCCATCTTCTTGCCGCAACCACCAATGCTCTTGTGAAAGTCTTGCTGTAGTCAGTAGTTTATTTTGTAAACTTCAAGCTAGTACAAGTAACTAGAAAATATGACTTCACCATGTCCATAAAGTTCTTATAGCATACATATTTCATCCCTATGATGTCTTACTGAGATCAAGTAACACCTTAGGTACTAGATTCCTGATTGCTAGCTAGGGAGAAGAGAGACATGCATACCTTAGAGGCTTTGCTGCAGATTTTTTTTAAGGGGATGTTATTATTTCAGTGTATGGTCACAGAGTCCCTGACAAGTCTGCCATGCAGATTTCTAGGATACATGTCAACAAGATACGATTTTGAAGGGTGCAAAGGACATTATTGGCACAAGCAATAATGATCAAAATAGTCTATTATCAATCCAAAATGGTCTTGTTGGTGAAAGGCTAAGCTTGTACAAAGCATGTACTCTCTTCCTTCCGCTATTAGAGTTGCAACTTCACTCTGAAGCATAAAGTTTATATTGCTTCCTCTACATACAAAAATGTAGTCCACTGTCAGTCTGTTACTTTAAATGAAAAATATCCTTCAAACCAAATATTCAAGTCAAACCCTGAAAATATCAACTATTATCACCTTGCCGTTTAACTAGAAACAGATTTTAAGAAGCTGTAGATTTAACTTTGCTAAATAAAACACATTCACAGTACCCTTCTCTTTTGCCCACTGGAGAATGGCATGTATGCTACCAAACACTAAACCTGTGTTTGCTGTGAGAAAAGAAACAAAATGACAACCCTAAATGTTTCAACAGGATTTTGGTCTAAAATTTCATATTCAAGTCTCACACTTTGGCATAAGGCACAGTTACTTTACTAGTGACCGTTAACACCCCTTGTACTCAAAAGCACAGCTGAGGGGACAGAACAGTGACAACTGCAACATTACCCAGCTAGATGGCCTGAATCTTCAATCCTAAAATTTCCTTTTTCTGGGAGAACTGTTTGGTTAAAGTCCTAGATTATGAATCAGAGGGGGAAAAAAACCTCAAAACCAAACCTTTGCGACTTGCAAATTTTAATCAGAATTTTGCCCTTTTATGATTTTAGAAAGAAGACAAAGCTGAATCCAACATGGGAATTTTTTTGTTCCTTTAAAATTTGAAATGTTACGAACAATTTTTTTTGTGAGTTACGATATCTAGCCGTGCAAATGGGAGAACATTATCTGCAGTGTTATAAATTGAGAAAAATATTTCAATTCCACAGGTACTGAAGACAGATATATCTGTACCAAGGACAACATAGTTTATATTCGAATAGCAAAATTAAGAACAACACATTTTATAATTAACAAGTTCTTCATATGTCCTACTTTAGTTTTCTTTTTCTTGAAACTTGTATCAACACAAGTGAATTTAAGGGTTTTTCTTAAGGACAGCTAGAGTTGCCACAGTAATCAATTAAAATAATAATCACTCTCTGCTATCTATATGTAGAAAACTATAAACACTTTAGTTACATCAGTATTGCACACTGAAGCTCAGGTATTTCTGTATTGTTAGTAGAGACCATATAACATTGCAGCCAGAATCACCACAGCTGCTCAGGCAAACAAGCCCTGTTCTCATAGCACCTCCGGGAAAATGAATGCTGTCATGTCCTAGCTTGGACTAAACAAAGCTCTAGAACCTCCATCCTGCTTGCAAATGTAAAGCAGATGTGTAGTTATTAATATTTAATTTAGAATCCCATTTTCTGCATGTTTACTTTCTAGCAGTGAACAGTTCAGATGCTGCTACAAAATCTAAGGCCCTAAATCAATAAAAGTTATTTAGAGCACCACAATTGAAAATATGACAACATCTTATCTTCTATATGGGTAGGGGAGGAAGGAAAAAGGATTTAATTTCTTATGTTAGTAAAATTCAGAAAAAGGATTGAGTGCAAATCACGGAAGTTACACTTAAGCCTCCAATCACTGAGCTAACAGCTAAGACTTCAGACCATCCACTTCCATCTCCTATGGGGGAAAACTGTGCGTAAGGGGGAACACCAACCATTATTTTGACAGCTGCAAATAGCAGCAGAAAAATTCAAACATGCATGCTGCACGCATAAGATGCATAAGTGATTAAGGCGAAGTATTGCTTCAGCAGGAAAAACAAGTTGTTAACTACTGCTGTCTGAGAACTAAATCTATATGGTGTAAAACAGCACTTCACAAATATCTATGCATCCAAATAAGCTGTCTTGGATAAAAATAGGCATGTTAAATAGGCCAGATAGAGTACTGAGCTGATGCAGATAGTCTGCATTCAGTATTTAAGTTGGCTTATTCCTGGCTTGGTTTCTTTGCATGGTCCAGCATTGCCATATGCCCAGATACAACATGCATAGAGAAGTTTTAAGATTATATATCATTTAGCATGCTTAAGTACACTTTAATCAAAAGCTTTTACTGCAACACTACTGGGGTAGATTGAAAGCCTTTTACATTGTGCTAGCAACCACACAGAGAGATTAGCGTGTAGACAGTTGATTCCCCATTAGTCCTGTCAATAAATAAATAAAAAAAGGCAGTGATCTTTTGCAGGGATAAGGATATGCGGGCTATGTACACTGATAATCACACACATACTTTCCATTGCTGCCATCTCATAAACAGCACCGTCTTCTCTTTTGAACACTGCAATTCATGGAGCCTGTGAACAAGCCAGTTCGTTTCCAGAATGAAATGTATTACATACCTACACTATAAGAGTACTACAAAATAATTTGAGGGTGCTTTATTTAGACAAGACTGAGGGGGAATATAATGATCTTGAAATATATGGCAGATCTGCAATAGAACAAAGCTCGTACCATTCACTAAGTGTAATAGGCTTAGAATTACTAAAAACAAGATTTAGACTACACATCAAGAAAAACAAAATTAAAAATCAATTTACTAGAAAGGACAGTAAGCTTTGAACTAGATTTCTCAACTTACCTAAACAATCTTCATACTTGGAAGTGCAAGACTAACTTTCAGAAACATTGCAACAATGTTGGTATATTTGTTCGTGCTTTGATCAGTAGGTTTAACGTACATCTTCACAAAACTGTGTTTTCTGTGTTTAGAAAGACGAGGGGCCTTTGGACTCTATCAGAGTACAGAATAAGAACACCTGTATTTGATCTGAACAGAAATCCACCTAGCCATGCATCTTTTCTTGGTCAGTGGCCAACGCAGGTTCAAGAATAAGATCAATGCAAATGTATTGCACTTCCCTGCAGAATCTCCAGGTTTCAAAACATTTGTGACATACAGGTTTTTGAAAGTGCCTAAAACTAGGAATTTCATAAAGATTCCTCATAAATATAATTTACCTTACTTATAAGCTTTTTTGCTGGAATTTTTTTTTTTTTTTAAAGAAAACGCTGTGGAAGCGATAAAGAGTCTGTTGTTAGAAATTAATAATTCTTTGTACAATGCATGATCCAGTTGGATAGCTGTTGAACTGACACTGGCTTTTCCTTAAAACATGAACAACGAAAAGCTTGGGTGAGAATGTGTACTATTTCATCCTCTACCTTTATGGATCAGGTTTTCTGAAGCTACATTGCATGAATCTTTGCTTCTATTAAACAGAATGAGGCTTAGGGAAGAAGATCAATAAACAAAGTGCCCTTTTGGAATAACAGTTCAAAAAGATCTCTGGCATAAGTTTTTTGAACTCAGACCATGTCCTTGCCATATACAGAATCATAGAGTATCTCGAGCTGGAAGGGACCCATAAGGATCAAGTCCAACTCCCTGCTCCTCACAGGACTACCTAAAACTAAACCATAAGGCTAAGAGCATTGTCCAGGCTCTCCTTGAACTCCGACAGGCTTGGTGCCGTGACCACTTCCCTGGGGAGCCTGTTCCAGCGACTGACCACTCTCTCGGTGAAGAACCTTCTCCTAATGACCAATCTGAACTTCCCCTGACACAGCTTCATTCCAGCTCCTTGTGTCCTACTGCTGGTCACCAGAGAGAGGAGATCAGCACCTCCCCCACTGCTGCCCCCCCTTGAGGAAGTTGTAGACTGCAAGGAGGTCACCCCTCAGCCTTCTCTTCTCCAAGCTGAACAAGCCAAATGACCTCAGCTGCTCCTCCTAAGTCTTGCCCTCAAGATCTTTCACCATCTTGGTTGCTCTCCTCTGGGCATACTTTAATAGTTTGATGTCATTCTTATACTGAGGTGCCTAAAATCGCACATGGTACTTACTCCAGGTGGGGCCACACCAAGGCAGGGTAGAGTAGGACAATCACTTCCCTCAACTAGCTAGTTATGCTGTGCTTGATGCACCCTGGGACACAGTTGGCCCTTTTGGCTGCCAGGGCACACTGTTGACTCACATTCAACTTGCTATCAACCCAAATTCCCAGATCTCTTTCTGCAGGGCTGCTCTCCAGCCTCCCCTCCCCCAATTTGTACATATAGTCAGGATTACCCCATTTCAGGTGGAGAGTCTGGCACTTCCTTTTGTTAAATTCCATAAGGCTGGTGATTGCTCAGCTCTGCAGTCTATCCAGAGTTCTCTGTAAGGCCTCTCTACCATTGAGGGAGCGCACAGCTCTTCCTCGTTTAGTGTCATTGGCAAACCTATTTAATGTACATTCAATTCCTGCATCCAGATAATTTATAAAAACGTTACATATATTGCATATTGTACAAAGCATACTGTCATAAGCATCCAAAAGGTTTGTGCCAAAAGCATAAGCCTTTTGGCTTATACTCTTCTGATGGAAGAAAGCAGGAAATCACATGCAGAAGATTTCATGATTCAAGAACCTCATTTGAACTTCTCCATCCATCCTGGTATCTTCAAGAAATCTTCTCATTTTACTGTGTCTCAAAATATGAATGCTTCAAGATGTAAGCTAAACAGTGCAAGCCACTTGGAATAGATGAGCAGCTGCGGACACATAAAAATCACACAAAAATCTCAGAGGACAGCACTCCGGAGAGATCTGGGTCAATTCTGCAGGGGTTTAGCAGTTAACAACTTGGAACATCATCATCAGTAGTATCATGACACAAAAAGTTTGTAGCAAACAGCAGTCTATTCTAAAACTATGAAGCAATCCACTCACGCTGGTTCTTTAGAGACCTGGGTCTTTCAGTTGGCTGATATATTGGAGTCCTTTCCTGGCTCTTCCTGGTCAACAACAAAAATAAAAATGCTTTCTGCCTCTTCTGACTCATGAATTTCTCATTCCCATACCCATTCATAGTATCTGAGGGTGTATACTCCATTATCCTGTCAAGGCACTGAACTAATACCTTCAGACTTGATCAGGAACTACACATTCTTGTACATGCTATGTCTTGAATTGCACTAATGAAGAAAAAAGTCACAAAGCCCTAACAAACAATAATAGATATACCATGACAGCTTTAATACTGTAAATTTGTAAAGGTACCTTTTAACTACCTTTTTTCTTTGAATATTCCAAGCTTTTTCTCCACATTCCATTTCTATCTCCAGAAATTCAAGTTATTGAAGAAATCTAGCCTCTCCCCCAGCTTATTTCCCATTAAACTTGGGCTATCTCATATCCCTAAGGAGCTTTATTTCAACACATCAGCTCCCATTCTTTACTCACCTATTAACAACTTGACTCAAACGGGAATAAAACTTTCCATGCATGGCTACTCAGTTATACATTTCATAATTAATTGTCTCCATCTTTTTAACCTTGTGTTTTACATCAAATTGTAAAGTGGTAAGTACACTTGATATAAACTTTAGTCCCATTTACACACAGGTCAGTTACTGGCCTCTGGGGTGGCATACTCTTCCCAGAATTTTTGAAAAAATGTTAGGCTACCATAAGAACAGCTTATCAGCCACAGCTGGAAATACTACTGATGGTGTTGCACATATCAACAGGGGCTGCACATAATTCAGAGCAGATTTCCAACTGTTAACACTAAGACACATATAACACTGGTTATTTTTGACTAATTTTGTGTCTGCAAAAGCAATGAGAGCCAATTCAGCTATTGAAATTAGATATGGTCTGAACGAGGCTGAAGAAGTTTACACCATGGGCTACGTAGTATCTGGCATACCAGAAAACAAACCTGTCACAACTTATAATTAGTTGTATGACTGCCTTACAGATCTTTATCTTACAAAATATATCCACATAATTTTTGAGGCATGAATCCAAGAAGCCCACATAATTGTTTGGAAAATTTGTTGGTGTCCCCCTCCCCCCCCGAAAATTTGCTTAGAAATGTAAATAACCTGTTCTATTTTGTTTTTCCTTCAGGAAAATCTGAAGATTTACTTGCAAGAGATGCAAGAACTTACAAACTGAGTGTTTGCATTTCCAGTGCTTCTACCGTACTTAAACAGTTCAAGTATCTATGCTTAGCAAGCGTAACAGCTGCTCAGGATGTATTCAGCTCAAAGCCTACAAAGATTCTACAGAATTAAAACAACTAGTTCTAGGATGTCAGGAAAACAGTCTCTACTTCTACAGCTAACATGTGGCACCACTTGAAAAATTAAAGTCTAAAGAAAGACTGCAATTACATTTAGTTTTAACACTGATGGTCCCCTTTATATATGGGAGCTACATGCTTTTGCCTTTTGCTATTCTTCACTATGTCTCTAAATTCCCCAACTAAGCCCCTCCGAAAAATCAGTGCTGTGTTTTCATTTCAATTTTATCTTTAAGTATGGGCAGAAAAAGTTGGGTACAAGAGGAGAGGAAGCAAAATAAAGACTTGCATCTATTGTAAATACAATATATTTCCTGGCTGTGTGTGGCACATGGGCAACTGTAGATGAAAATGACCTTGGGAGGCTGAGTTGGCATCCATTACTTCAGACCTCATCTGAGTTGTTACTAGGGCAAGTAAGTAGGTTTTAATATAGCAAACTGGTTGGTACAGAGTTAAAAAAGTCTACCACAGACACCCTCCACACCCCATCACTGTAGAAACAACCTCAAAGACAAATAAGCATTCCAGTTTTGTTCAAACAGCGAGAGGGGACTGAAGGATCAGTAAAAATAATCCCTCTTTCCCCATAGCCCGTAAGACAGGAACTTTCAGGAAACATAGCCAGCCCCACCAATACTGCTATAGCAAGTTTATGCCTAGATACACACAGAATTAGCAATACATTTACACAGTAATTTTAATGAACTGGAATTTGAACATTTTGTCTGCATTGCCAAGATTCCTGTGGAAACTTCAACACTTTTTAAAAAAAATTAGGTCTTCTAGGTCTTAAATCTTGTTCTTTTCATTTTTATGGCACTAACTAAAAAATAAATGTAATTGCTGGAAGACAACTACATTCATGTGAATATTACTGCACATTTCACAGTAACAGCTACTTCTGATGTTACTTTCTCATTTTAAAGTTACAGCAAATTTAGTAGTTGACCTAGATTGTTTAAAGAGCACAAAATTAAACAAGGCTACCCAAAGGCTTATCTCTACTTTACCACAGGTCTGAACATCGACACCACATGGACTACACCAGCAGCACCCTGAAGTCAGTAAGCAACAACTGTTCACACAAGTTGAAATGGACCTCACAAAAAAATTGACTCAGTTGTAATCAGTATTAACAGCAAAAAGATGTTGCAGTACTGTGTTTTACAAGATTATATTAACATCCTTAAAATCTAGTGTTGAAGTATGACACTAAATGCTAGGAACACTGTAAACAGTTTTTATTTGTTCACTGAAGTTTATACAAAACTTTTAAATTCAGTTTAAAAAAAGTCTCAACACAAAAGGCAGTAGTTTGGCTTTTTATTTGTAAGGAATAAAGCATCTCCTCAACTAAAATCACGTTCTAACAATTCTGAGGAGTCCACAGAGCATATGCTTACTTACAATTTAATATCAGCAAAAAAATTTGTTAACATTCCACATCACTGTAGAAAAACTGTATACCACACTTATGGCATATAAGATTTAAAACAGGGTATTTTTTGCTTGTTACAAAAGTAATCTCCCTTTCAAACAGGTTTTCATTTTAATGTACTCTCTTTCTGTAGACTTTACATTTAGAATCCTCTATATACAAAAAGGTACAACAAAATGGTACAGTATTCATTGCAACAAATTAAGGATGCCATAATATACACAAATTAAATTAGTCCCCCCAACTTGCATAACCTCTTGCTTCTTATTCCTCCCATGAAGCAGCCTCCTTCTCTGGTTCTAAGATTAAGTTCTTTCACTGAAAGGCACGTACTTCTCTACAACAGAAGAAACAGATGCATTAATCCGAAATACCCTGTTTCAAGGGGAACTTTAGCCTACATTTTTTGAAGATCAAACATTACTAAAAAACCCATAGAGATGTAACATTTTATTATTAAATTTGCCTGTAAAAACTTGTAGTTACCATATTACTGTGAAGTAAAGTGCCATAAAACTCCATCCATGTAAACCTCCCAAATAGAGAGACTTACAAAAAACCCTGGGTTTTTACCATGTTGGATATATTTTCGAACTTCCAAGGCTCCTGAGTTCCTATTCAAACTTTGGTAACTCTTGGTAGCATTCTGTAACTGGAATGCTATCAAAAACAAAGTGCTTTTCCTTGTGCCTTGCAGTACAGCAAGTAGTTTGTGTGTAAAGTCATTTAATGAGGATTGTAAACTATTAGTGTGATATACCTTTGAAAAACAAGGACATGATATTAGGATACTATACTTCAGTTGACATGTAGGTAAAGTTGCATAGTGAGAAACTAAAGGTTAGAATTTCAAATTTTGACATTTAATAGTATGATATTGAACAAAATGGCTAAAACATCCCATTCAGGTAAGCTGCCCAAAACTGAAGAGGCACAGAGATTAGTGACATGGGTGATGACGACAGTGGGAGTACACTTAAATTGTATCTATGTTACAGAAGGCACTGTGGACTTCTTTTGATATAGCTCTGAAAGAAAACAGTAACTCTTGGAAGTAATAACCATTTCAGGACACCAGTATACTAACACTGCCATGGTGGTTTTAGGAAAAAAGACAGTTTCTCTGCCTAGCCTTAGAAAGAGTCAAATAGACTTACCAGCTAACCCCAAACAAGCCTATAAGGATTTCTAACACATGCATACTGTGCTGTAGAGTATCACCTTAAAAAAAAAAGAGCTCAACTGTTTTAGTCAAAAAAAATGAAAGAAGAGTGGATACTACTTCAGCCTATTAACAGATCACAAAGAAAGAAGAAAAAAAGACAACTATTTGCTAGATAAAACAATACTTATATAATTTATTGTCCATAACAAATGTATATGAACCCACCAGAACACGTAGATTAGAATTTCCTGTAACTGCATTTAGTTTTTTAGTGCCTTCCATTTTAAGTTATGAGCGTAAGAAACTGATGAACTGAATAAGCTCACTGTTGACTGTAGTTAAGCAAAACTGCAACTGTGATTTACTTAACAAAGGACTAAACCCCAAAATCATTAAAGGTCCCTCTTCCTTGTTTCCTAATTAGTTGCTCCAAGCCTGACTGCTATTTATACCACCTTAAAAAACCCAACCAAGCATACCTCTGAATTCTGCAAATGTCAGCACAAAGTGTAATGACATCTCCTGAGAATATCTGGGTACCACTATCATCAAGTTGTCCTCAGCGAGTCTGATTACTTATGCATTTTTTACTCCCTTTGGTCATTCTCTGTTAAGCAGTGACATGAAGACTGATTAATAAGCTTCAAAGCAGATGCAAAAGACTTAGTTGAAACACAGGGAAAGAAATTACATGAAAAAAGTACATTCCCAATTAAGGATTTTTTTTTTTTTTTAAATTACTCTACACTAGTTTTCAAACTTCTCTCCCAGCAATTCCATTGCTTTGCAAAGTTTGGACAGTATTTTATCAAGCTGTTCTAAAGAGATCTGCGGAGTGCATTCACGTTGTTCAGCACTGTTTTCCTCCTACATACAAACACTGTTAAGACAAACAGTAACTTTTAAAATTTTGAGAGCTTCTCCCCATAAAGCAGAACACAGCAAGCTCTCAACATACATAAACAGGGTATGTTCGCATTACTGACTAAACATAACTGAAGTCCTTGTTTTCACAAGCTCCCAATATCAAGATAATGACTTTGTTAATTTAAGCACTTACTGCTGTTTCAAGATAGCTCAGAAAGTAACATATCCTTCCTTTATTATGTATAGTTATTCTCTTCTGAAGTTACTACTTCTCATTTGTTTTGTCAGTTTTCCTCAGCAAGTTAACAGAAGTGTGTTGAAATTAAGTTTGGTTGGGTCACTCAATTGTTCCAATACAATTACTTTTCTTGCAATTTGACCAAAAGGTTGACATTATCATCTCTTCTGTGAGCAAACGTCAAATTTTAGGTCATTTTGCAGCCCCATAGCGCAGAAGTAAAGGTATGCCTACACCACAAGTTACATCAAGCTATTTACTCCAGACTATGATGTGTTCAAACATTACATGCCACTTCCCTCCACTTTTTCTGGGCTCTTTGGACTCTAGATCAAAACATCAGGTATTACTTTTCCAGCTGTAGCTGCTGCTTTTAAAATCAAATACGACTTATCTAGCAGAAGTTCTTTCATCAACAAGATACCACACTGTGTGAGGAACTGTATCTATTAAAATAAATACTTGATTTATCTTAAAATAGCTAAGCCATCAGCTACATGAAACACTACTACTGTATTCAAACTGTTTGTATCACGTCACCCAAAGGACTATTTTTAAAATGGTCTGGATCAGTAATTTACTTTCAAATACTTCCAAATTGCCTGGTATAGCTAAACTAAATGATGATTTGCTGCAGTACTTCAACTTAAAGAGGCGCTAAGTATTTGGAAATTAGGACAGGGTTTTTTTTGGTGTGTGTTTTGTTTTTGTTTGCAACTACAACACTAATAATGTGAATTCTTTTGTAGTTATCACAGTTAAGGGCAAGTGCGGTTCAAAGGCTGCTAGCTATAGTTATAAAGAGTTTGCTTTAATGCAAGTTAATATCTTCATCATAAACCTAATTAATTTCAACCACAGAACCATAAAAGTGTAGTGGAAAAAACATTAATTTAGGACATAATTTGACAAAATCCATACTGGGACCAGAGGTAGGGCAATCCGTAAGGCAACCACTTCATTGAGTATGAGTTTGAGATAAATTGTGAAGGGGAATTAATAGAGTATGCTCTACCTGATTGAATAACCATGATAGAAATATATACGATCCTTGGTACAGTCCTATTTAGATTTTACAAGTTCTCAGCTTTGTCTCTTAGATTGATAGGCAGTCAACAAGCATATATACACCCCAGCATCACCCAAGAATATTTGTGTGGCAAAAAGGGGAAAGTAAAATAAAAATAAGGACCTCAGTCTAAACCATACTTCCTTTTCTTACTGTTTTCACTTTTCTTTTGCCCTTATACATCCTGTCAGGGACAAGAATGAAATACCCAAGAATGAAGTAAATGAAGTATGTAAACCTTGTAAGAACAGTATCTACCTGCTTTACATACTTTCGTTACTCCATAAGCCACTGCAAGACTATGATTGCAAAATGGATTTGTAACCATTTAAAAATACTGTGCATATTAGCTACTTCTACCGTAAAATACTTGAATGAAACCTTTTTCTCCCTCAAACTGAAGTGTTTAGAAATGTACAGGGGGAAAAAAAATAAATCAGAAATGTGCCCTCTGAAAACCTCTAATATCATTTTACTCAACTTTCCCTCTAGGGTTTTCATTGCTTCTATTTAAGGAACACAAAGAAGGTTAAAGACACAGACACAATTACTTTGACGCTTTGGGGCTGTTTTGTAGCTTCAGACTTCAAAAACACAATGTTGTTTATCTTAATATACAGTAAGCTTCAAGCTACAAATTTTAGATTTATCTCCAGAATGAATTAAATTCAGACAGCAACCTACTAAGGTAAAAAAGTAGGGTTAAAAAAATGCATGCTGCCATTTCAGTGTCTGGAAAGCTTAATCTAATCTCCCCAAAATTTCCAAAATACGTACATTGGAAGTTATTATAAGCAGTTGAAAAAATCAAAACACCTATCTACATGCGTAAGACACATATTTAAATACCACTTATTAACACAGCCTCCTCTGTGCTAGAAGACACAGTGCATATACCTATTTAACATAAGAATATAGTCCCTTCAGATAAAATATGGCTTCTGAGACATAATTAACTCCTTGAAATTTAACAACAAATACAACCATGCTTAATCTCCAAATAAGCATACAAAAGTATGAAGTAACCTCTATCACTTGAATACAACATTATTGTTGATAGTATACTACTGTTTGTTAATGATGACTAGCCATATTATCATGTTCACTCCTAGTAAAAAGGTTACTTGATACTCCTGTAAACAAACATTTATGAGGAGTATCATGTTAACTGGTTATCAAATACCTCAGTCTAATAAGTATGCTGAGTTACAAGTTAAAAGATCAAAGAAACACAACAAGGAATTCCAGGATATAATGTGACAATTACCTATTACATAATAGGCATAATTTATACTGGAACAAGACTAGTAACATGGGGTAACTGTAAGGGCCACATGACTCTCTAATACAGGGGAGCGGTAAGTGGAGATATTCCAACCAGTTTCTTCTAATGTATGGGGGAGAAAAAAAAGGAAAGAGTGACTTTGACTTATGAAAAACATTTAATCTGAAAGATTCCCCCTAAGGACACAAAGTTAAAAAAGACTGAATATTTCACTTCAAGTTCCAGAACTGCATCCAAAGTTGTTTCCTGATAAACACCAGAACATCTGACTTACTACTCCAATACTTTAATTCATCATGTTTTTGAGACATCATGTATTGCATCTGTTGAATTGTTTTGCTTGAGACTTAATTCAGTTTCACATTAAACAGTGTTGAATCAATTACTAGCTGTGACTGGCAGAATTCATCATTTTATCTTTTCTGATACTTGACAGCAGTCCTCACTATGACAATTCTATCAAATTTTTTACTATGTCTTTGCATGTGTAGTGTGATGGCATTACTCAGTAAGAAGACTTTTTTTTTAAGTTTGAATTGCATAAGTTTAAATTGATCATAATGTTTAAGTGTAAGGACAATAACGAAATACAAGAAAATTTTCCTGTATCTATATATAGTTTCAGAGAGTGACTTAAGAATATGAACCTTTCTATGCAGCAGTACCAAATCTAAAACTTGGTGCAGGATCATCATCAACTAACTGCTGACTACTTTAGCAATGAGAAAGCAGAATGAAGCTGCTAGAAGACAAACTCATAGGACAGAATAAACAGGAAAAATTGAGGAATCTCCAAAATAAAAAATAAAAAGAAAAGAGGTAAGAGATAGTTGTCAACTTTAACATAAGCTTCAATAATGACACTGTATTTGTAACAAAATTATCCTACCTTCCTCTCCATTTCTCTGGAACTCACATGCTGAAGACAAATGGTGTTTATCTTCTTGCCCACTAAATTCTTGCCCATTTAAAATTCAAGTGATCTTGACATCCCTTCTCCAACTACATGCATATGAAACACAGTAGTGAGCCTTCTCAGTGAAGATGCTTATCATCCATACTCCTTCACTTTTATTGCTAGAAGTACATTTGGCTTCTATATACAAACCTTCGAGGATGATTGGCATCAAATAGTGTTGTATCATCATCATCATCTTGATCTAACGGGGTCAGCTCCATATTTTCTATGTTTGTATCCAAAACTCCGTATCTTCGAGTTTTTCTGTGTTGCCTTCTGAGCCTGAAATGTATTTTAAAACATTTCTCTAAGTTCTTCTTTGTTTTCTATTCCAACAACACAAGAAAACTATCCCTTAAAATACAGCTATATTGATACTTATCATAAATTTAAAAAACTTATAGTGTATGTAAAGTGTACACACTTAGCTCTATGAAATTCAGAGGTCAGAGAATTCTAAGTGTCAAGAGTTTAAACGAAATGATTAAGGCCAATAAAAATGTCATCTGTAGTTTTGTATGGAATTACTGTAGTGAATACAAAAAGCCTATACAGGGACTTGGCAGCTAAATGCAAGAGCCAGGTAAAAATACATGCAAAAGCATACTTCTAGCAGATCCTACAATGAGAAAAAAATTGTCTTGCCACATATTCTCTATGTGTTTTATGCATCTCTATAGAACAGCAGATCAAATCAAAGAGAAATTCAACAAAGGTTTAGCAAAGACGTAACACCAGTCATGGGTGACACTGAAACTTTTCATTATCATTTGTGAAGTCTTTTATACTATCAAGTCAAAAATATTTATAATTACACTTTGGAATAAGAAAGAACTTGTAGAATCAATGTCTTGTATGCTTCACAAAACATGGAAGGAAGCAGAAGTAATTCACATTTCAGGATTAAACACAGTGCTTATCGTAGATGAACAGACTGCATCAGCTTTTCCTACTTTCCGTGGCTTCTCCGTGTGGGCCTGGGTCCCATGTGAGCCCCACGCACACTAGACTGCTCCATTTGGCTTTGCAGAAGTATTCCTATATGCATCGAATATACCTTGCTCAAGTCTTTTAGGATCGGGAACTTGGACCACTAGCCACTCAGCAAAAACTATGCAAAGCCGTCTTTACAAAATGCTGACAGAGTCACTTTCAGCTACAGTATACTAGCAAACAGCAGCTACATGAAAGCTATTGGACTTAAAATAAAAAGAATATGCTTTCTAGGCATTCGGTGCTAAACTCAGAGGTGGCAGTAGCCCTTCCTTTTAGGAACTCGAGAATTTACAAATCCAAGCTAGGTGCGCCTAGTAAAGGTGCCTACAACATTCAGGAAGTTCAATACTGGATATTTCAGAGCTAATAATAAAAAAAGATTATTTATGTATAACATATGGTACTATAGTATGTACTATGATACTATGTATAATATATTATACTATTACCATACTGTGCATAATCAACTCTGAGGCACCACTTTAACCACCTTGTAACAGATGTCAAATATGACATCGAGACTCTCAGCTTCAGTTTCTGTCCTGAACTCTGGTGTGCTTAAATAATTTTTTTTAATATGCTTCTTGGAAACAAAGCATATTAAATATCTTTTATATTTAATATTTAAATATTAAATTTAATATTTTTCTATTAAATATCTATCTGAAGCATATCTTCACCGTTTCACACCAGGGCAGCTTTGAAAGAACACACAGCGGCATCCAGTCTTGGTTTAGACTATAGTCCAGTGAAAGAGACCTCCTTTTGGAACTGAGAAGCCAATGTAACCTTGTTAGGATGGGAAGGGTATAAAATACAAAGTGCTCCAACTTCGGTATTATAAAAAGAAATAATGAGCATGATCATTTCCTCTGCCCTACATTATGATTTGAAAGAGCAGCAACTGTTGTGCCAGGCATTTAAGTGCTTTAGCACAACTTAAAGTACCTACCTTTATTGTTTAAAGCTAAGGCTAATAACAAAGAAGCAAATTTCACCTATTGGTTCACGACAAAGTTCCTTCCATTTTCTTCCTTCTTTTCATCTGGCCTTTAGTCCTCAATATAGAAAGAAGCTGTATACTTCAAAGCACCAAGTATGAGAAAATTTTAAAGCTTTAAGAGGAAAGTGTGATGAACAATATGGTTGTTTCACACATACCACTTCTTTTGTTTTGTTTTTACTACAGTAGAAGCTAAGCAATTGGCTCTAGGACAAGCACTCCCAGATATTCTAGCAGACTCGAAAGAATTCCGAACACAAATAAAATAGGAAATGAAGGAGAGGCAGTTCATTCTATTTGTATAGCCAATATTTATGTCAATCTCACTATAGACTTTAATTTCTTTGCTTAATGGGTTAAAAAGGAAAGTGAGCTGTGAGTGTGAGTCAAGAATAACCTAAGACAGTAACAGCAAATGTCCAGATTGCAGATAATGCAAAAAAATCTTATCACAAGGCTGGCACAAATTTCTGAATTTGAACAAATGCTGTTGAAGAAGGGATAAAAGAATTACTTGTGACACAAAAACTTTCTCTGTATACAGATTAGTCAAAAGACTAAAGCTAAAAGAATACTGGAGATGCTTATGCAACATGCATGTATGTTCATAACTATGACACTAGAGCAGTGTCATGAGTGTTAACAAAAACTAACTTAAAATCTTTTACTCTGTGACCGTTAGGAAGAAAACCTAGGACAAAATCCAAATTTCCTTAAAGTCAGTACCACTCTCTATGCCTCTCATGAACTTAAGAGCAATAATTTTTATTTTTGTAGTTACTACGGATACCTTGGGGTCTAATAAGATAAAGTTATGAAAATGGATTTAAAAGTACATAAAAAGTTAATGTTAAACTTCTATATATTCAGTCCCAATCCTTCCTCAAATACTGCTAACAGCAGTAGAAGAATCCACAAGCAAATATGAACAGGTATTACCTAACTAACGTCAGAGACAGCATAGATAAGATGACTGTTAAACTAAGAGAAGAGCTAAGAGAAACTAAGAAACGTTGGTGTAAAAAAAAAAGCAGAAAGTATGTTAATAAAATGAGAACTGAAGCAAAACAACAGGTCAACTTTCAAGAACATCCAGTGCAATGGCCTTGGAGGGTGGGAAGGGTTAAAAAACCCCACAGAGTAAGGTAAAAACCTGTTACTACATAATATGTAACCTCATTTGGGGGGGGCAAGGGGGATACAATTCTAAAACTGACTGCTGACAAAAATTTCAAAATCTCAGTCATCTCAGGCAGTTAAACATTAGCTTAGATCCCAGAACTTCCTTGTACAAAAACGTATTCTCTATTACATAGCCCTAAGGTTTTTTGAATGCTCATCTGGTGTTATCATACACAAACCTCTTCTGAACACGTCTGCACCAAACAGTGGCAGAAGAATCATTAAAAGCAAAAAGCAATAGGCAAAGGTACCTTTACAAGAATTTTCATTTTTACAAAGTCTTGACAAGTCATTGATTGCATCAACACATTGATAGAGTATATCTTCAGAAACTGCGGTATTTTCATTGTCAAATGCTACTTCAGTTAGAAGAGGCAAACTTCTTTCAAGCAATAAAACGGTTCAAACAATTCTTACCTGAATCTGATACCAAGTAAAAGGGTCACAGCAATACTTGTCCTTAACTCCATCCAGAACATTAATTTAGCATAATAATTGTGTAAAGATATTTTTTCCAAGGATCTTTCCATGTATTTTCTGTGTAGAACATAGTGTTGTAGGATTTGCAGGATAATGACTGCTTATACGCTGATCTAACTTAAACAGCCTCTAAATAATGTTCACCTTCTTTTATGGAAGTCCTGAACAAAGGAGATTTAAATGCAGCCTGAAACAACCTACTCTGTCCTTAGACTGTACCAGAGTGAAAAAAAACACACTCCCTTGGCAAAACCTAGCAAAACAAAAAGAAAATAGATTTTTTTTTTCCTCAAACAAGATGGCTTTTCAGTGCTAATAATCACACAAAGAAGCTAGTGCTATTCATCAAGTCTGCAAATGCTTTCCAAAAAGTTCAAGACTTCCTCATTCTACTGTTAGATGATTCCACTCCATGCAAATTCAAGAAACTTATAAGAGGCTGGGATAAATCCATGCTGTATTAGTGCCATGAGTAAAGTCCCACTCTAGGAGCATAATCAGCAGTACATTTTCTTAAACTAAGACTGACAAATATAGCAACACTGGCCTAACATAATTACTTAGATTAATAAAAGATTGACCGGGACTCACAATACATGTATAGAATTTCTATCATGATTACACACATCATATATGGTATAGTCATTGCAAACTGCAAGCTTAACATATAAATGTCTCTAAATGCTAAAAAGAAATCTTAGCACAAAATGACATTTTCCTGTAGTCACTTCCACCTATATAAGAGGAGAACAAACAAGCTATATTACACTATCCTAATTTGTCCAGGTGTAAGGTAATACACTTGCAGCAAACCACAAACACTTTAAACAAGATCAGTTCAATAAAGTAGTAATTGCTAATCACCCTGTCATTTTAGGTAAAGTGTTTCTACTAGAACCTTTTTACTGTTAGTAAACTCTACAATAAGACAACTTCCTCAACTCATCAGTCTTCACCTTCACCATTATTTTAGAGGACTCTGAGAAGTATGTGCCAAGGAAACTGCAGCTCTCCTATCACCTCAACCTGCAGACAAATCTTACTTACGGGACAGTACATGCCTTCTCAAAAATGGAACTCAGATTTTCTTGCTCAATAGTTGCAAAGGCAGACTACTTTCAAATAGGTGGATAAGTTACGGGAAACACTCACAGCTCAGCAAAAACATCATGGAAGAGTTCAGTAACAGCCTGTGTGACAGAACTAAGTTTTATCTGTCCCACACTTGACCCAGGGTTAGGAAAGTTCCATCCTAAAGTTTTCTCACACCTTGTGCTACAAAACACGGTATACTTAATTCACATTCTCCCTTAATGCTTTTTTTTTTAAACTAAATTCATTTTTCCTGAACTATGAGCTATGTCTGTTACAAAAAGTACTCTCAAAGTTATTAGTTGAAGTTAACTGAGCCTTTCTTCTGCAAAAGGCATGCATGAGCTACAGATTTCACACCCATGACAGACAATCAGTAATCATCCTCCAAAAGGCTTATAAATAACTTTCTAGAAATTTGTTTTATATTAAAATCATAATACACAATTCACACTGAAACATATTTTGGATGACTTAGCATGGCAAATTATGTAGCACACTTTTCTCTAAAAAGAAAAGCTATTTCACCTCAACTGCTACACCTGTTTTCTCATCACCTCAGAAAGACTGAAGATTTAAGAGCATGCACTTCTTACAAAAGCATGGAATAAGACCTTTATCTGTAATAGGCTTTAAGTTAAAAAATGAAAAGTCTCCAGACAGAGTAATAGGGAGAAAAACCAAAAGGATGTATGAATTGTAACTTTAGCCTTTCTATGCATCATGAAGGGTAATCACACACACAAGGTATTTTATGTAAGCATCAAAACTAAGAAGTAAAAAAGACAGTAAAGACTGGTAGACTGAATAAGGCATCACTGTGTCTCCATTTTCTTATTGATAGCTCTGATGGATCTGCCGTATGATCTTGGTGCTACATACTTTATTCTTTGCAAATCTTCTGTTATAAAAGGAGTTAGATATATACCAGAATAAAAACCCATAAAAGCCAAAAACTTCTATTGTAATTGGCAGAATTAGCTACTGCAGCAAAACAAGTCTGTGCAAGAAAGACCTTCAGTCCAAGGTATTCTAGAAAAGACTAAGGCTTCACTACAATAAAAACTTTTTTCACCAATGTGATCGGAGAAAACCAAAAAACAGTAACAACATCAAGAGAAAAAAAAATACTTCCTTACTGTGAGAGTGGTAAAACACAGCCCAGAGAGACTGTAGAATCTACATCATTAACAGATATTCAAAACCTAACTGGACAAGAGCTGAGCAACCTGCTGTAGGTGACCCTGCCATAAGCAGGGAATTGGACTAGACAATCTCCAGAGCTGCCTGCCAGCCTCTGCCACTCTATGATTGTCCATTTCAGTTGTCACAACTACCAACAATACGTCCCAAACTAAGCTTCTTAGTGTACCAGGAGAAGGAGAGGTGCAAGTAGCCCAACCTGTATAATGAGGTTGTTCAAACAAGTCCCCATACAAAGCCAGAAATTAAATAAAGATTTTTTTTTTCCCTGACAGAAATTGCATCATCAGCAGTGTCACTTGAGACGGTCAACAGGAGATTGCTATAGTTTACGTAATCATTGCCAACAAAATTCATCTCCTATATGGAGACAAAATATGTGTTAGCCACATTAGCAAAGTTGTATCAGCTTGCACAAGATTTTCTTGAAAATGTATTTTCAGGGCACCATCTTCAAATAAAGTCACATGGCTCTGAAAATAAGAAAAGTCATACTTTATCAGAATGTACAAAATTGATAAAGGAAGAGATTGCTACCTTCCTGAATCAGGCAAAGCTTTGGCTAAAGGTATCTCAACAGAGAGTAGCTAGATTTTCCAGGTAAAGTCATTACCAGAACTTGAAAATCACTATTTTTTTTTTTTTAAATTACAGATGTTTCCTCTGAATAAAAGAAGTTGAAGAAGGTGTATATATTAAGCTAGAATACAATAGTGTATTTCAGTTGGAAGTGATCTAAAATGACCATCTAGTCCAACCACCTGCCTGACCAATTCAGGGCTGATCAAAAGTTAAAGCATGTTATTAAGGACATTGTCCAAATGCCTCTTAAACACTGACAAGCTTGGGGCATCGACCACCTTTCTAGGAAGCCTGTTCCAGGGTTTGACCACCCTCTCAGTAAAGAAATGCTTCCTAATGCCCAGTCTGAACCTCCCCTGGTGCAGCTTTGAGCCATTCCCAGGCATCCTGTCACTGGATCCCAGGAGAAGAGCTCAGCATGTCCCTCTCCTCTTCCCCTCCTCAGGAAGCTGTAGAGAGCAATGGGGTCACCCCTCAGCCTCCTTTTCTCCAAACTAGACAAACCAGAAGTCGTCAGCTGTTCCTCACAGGACATGCCTTCCAGCTCTTCCACCAGCTTGGTCGCCCTCCTCTGGACGCATTCAAGTACCTGAACATTGTTTTTAAATTGTGGTGCCCAGAACTGCACACAGTATTCATATTCAAGGTGGGGCTGCACCAACTCTAAATAAAGCAGGATGATCACCTCTTTTGACCGGCTGGGTATGCTGTGTTTGATGCACCCCACGATGCAGAGGTGTGCCCCTCTGTGCTGCCAGGGCACGCTGCTGACTCATATTGAGCTCACCATCAACCAGCATCCCCAGATCCCTTTCTGCAGGGCTACTCCCCAGCCACTCGTCTGCCAATGTATACTTGTGCCCAGCGTCACTCCATCACAGGTGCACAATCCAGCATTCAGACTTGTTAAATTTCGTCCCATTAATCATTGCCCAGTGCTCCAATCTGTCTTGATCCCTCTGCAAGGCCTCCTGTCACTCGTGATGGCCACCTGCACCTCCCAGTTTAGTATCATCAGCAAATTTACTAATGGTGCTTTCAACTCCTGCCTGTACATCAGTGATAAAAATATTGAACAGAACTGGCCCTAGAACTGAGCCCTGAGGAACACCACTGGTGGCTGGCTGCCTTCCAGATGTAGCCCCATTCACTACGACCTTTTGAATTCTGCCCTTCAGCCAGTTCATCACCCAGCACACCATGTACCTGTTCATCTCACAGTTGGACAACTTGTGCAGAAGGATGCTGTGAGGGACAATATCAAAAGACTTATGAAAATCCAGAAAACTGACATCCACCATACTTCCCTTCATCCACTAAGTGGGTGACGCAGCTGGAAGTTTGTAAAAAGCCCTGAAGCTTTTATGTCTAATAACAATTCATATGATTTTGTCCTTAGAAAATCTTTCAAAAGGAAACTGGGAGGTTTGTAGCTAAAACTTCTTATATAACCATTGCCAAAAATATTTCAGCCACAAGTTCAAATTCAAAAGCATATGCTTCATCTATTCCCAATTTTAGAAGTTAAGAGGCAACAGAAAGATGCAGCAGAATTACAGAATAACAACATGAGGTTTAACCTTCCTGTTTACAGTAGCACCTAGAAGACAGCACTCCAGTTTCAAATGCAGAACACCAACCTTCCTATTGCCAAAACCAGAATATAAAATACTTGCCACTTATCCAGAAAATAATGGCAGTAGATGAAAACTTCCTTCTTTATTTTTTTGGCCTTTCCATAGTACTACTCAGAACTCCAAATCCAACAGGCTCCTCTTAGGAAGAACAGGAACACTGAGAAACGCTCTTCCTTAAAAACTTGTGCGTCTTCCTCTAAGATATAATATCATCAAGACATGCATTCTAATGAAAATAAGATTGAAGGCTGCTCAAGAGTGATCTGTAAGAGATATGGAGCAATCAGGATATCCCAGTTTACTTGGACTGCATGTCTTAGTAATTGCCCCACACAGACTACCGTCTTTCCACCACCTTCCTCGAATAAGTGATTTGAGTACTGGATGCACTAACCACCAGTATATCCAACTACAGTGAAAAGTACACAGAGAACCTGCTGCATAATGAATGTGCTTTATGCATAATCACACATTTGGGCCTTGCTTAGAAGAGTTCACAGTTTAAGCATGAGAGAATGCAAGTAAAATTGCAAGGACAACAAAACACAGTGGCAAACGCTGTAATTAACTGTAAAAGCACGTGGAGTTATGCAGTGAATAGTTTCCGTGAGAGTCATAAATGCAGCTGACTGGTAGCGCAAGGTTTTTAGGGGCCCTTTCCTTAAGAAAGCGCAAAATATCCTCTATTTTGAAAAAATATTTGAAAAAAATTTTGCTGAAAAAGAAAGCACAAAAGAAAGATGTTCACTGACAAAGAAAGGGAGATGGATAAATTCGGTAGCTCAGTAAGACAGAAGTTTGCAAACGGGACAAAAATAACCCACGGAACGTACAAAATTAAATTCCAGTGGACTGACGGATGTCGGCAGTGACAAGCCCACTTGAAGAGAACAGGAGGGCGCCGGGAAAGGCCCGGCGCCGACGAGTGGCATCACTGCTGTGAGCGGAGCCCGACCGAGCACCTTTCCGCCCAGACGCGGCGGGCAGGCGGTACCACCCGCTTCCCAGACGCCTCAGCCGGCGGCGCCCTCCGCAGGCAACGGAGGCAGGCCCTGCTCGCCGGCCCCTAGCCGGGAGCCGAGCGGACCTCGACAGCCAGCACAACCGGGCGGGCCCGGCGCGGCGCTGGCAG